>NC_063437.1:15037671-15338662 GCF_020379485.1 Brassica napus | reverse complement strand
GAGAAGCATAAAATACGCAAAATTAATGTATTGAAAGTTAATTTTCAATTAGATTCTGCACTTTAAAAGTAAAATTTATCTTTGGTTTACAAAATATTTGATAAATAAAGTTAGAATTTTTGTATATAATTTAGTAATTTTAATTTTTATATAATTTATTAATTTTAATTTTTATATAATTATGTTTAAATTTATTTAAATACTTTTGTATAGAAACTCATGTTTATTATTAAAAACGTAAAAATATATAATAGTAAGAATATTAAATGTAACTCGATTCACCATATAATTACATAATATAAATATTAGTTATTTTAATATTTGATTTTCTTGAATAAAGTTATACTCATCTAAGTTTTAATATTATAAATTTAAATTTTATGCTTAAAAAAATATTTTCTTATAATTATTTTTAAATAAACTATATTGTTGAATTCATATATTTGTGAATTATTCATTTCAATTTAAAATAATTCACTTCCCCGCAGTAAATCAATACATGAAGATTAACAAGATTCTTGTGATTGTCTTAGCCCAGACACATGAAATCCATGTTTGTTTTTGTTTCATATCGCGTAACATCGATATTAGTCACTTCAACATTCTTCACAAATTGATGATGAAAAGATCATTTAATATCATCTTAGGAGCGAGTCAAGATCCACCCTGTGATGTGTTTCGGCAGGATGCAACGACAATTTTGTATTAAGAACTTTTATACATTGGAAGGGATTGGAAGGGTGCTTTGAGAGGTAATTATAAGAAATATATATTTACACTATTGAGAAATAAGTTGTATTGCTATTGAGAGTGGAGTAGAACTAAAAATGAAATAATATTGTAACATATATGACTATGATGATTAAATGAAATATCATAATATAGTGTATAAAAATTGTTACAAAAAACAATAATCATTTTTTTCATTGGAGATGTATTGTTATAACAAAAACTATCAAACAATGTATTGTATTTAGTGTCAAACATTCATTCACTAATTACAATTTATGTTTCTATTCTATTTACAAGCTTCGATTTTGACAAAATATAGTATAAAATGTCAAATTACGTGTCATCGCCAAATTTTTCATCTTTCACCATTGTTCGCATTGAATATTTTTTCATATATTTTTGTTTTTTCTACCACTACCAAATAGTATATCCGTAGTGGATCATATTTATTCACCAATTACAAGTTTGATTTCTATTATATTTATCAAACCTTAACAACAATAAAATAGAATAACATATGATGTAAAGTTACATGTCATCCTCATCTGTTGATTTTTCATAATTTTTCACATTAATCTCTTCTTCACAAATATCTTATTGGTATATCTACCAGTGCCTAATACTGTACCATATATTGTGGATTAGAATCTTTTCATCAATTTATAAAACCTTAAAACAATACAATGAAATAGCATATGAAGATAAATTACTTGCCATTCTCAACTGTTCATTCTTTACTCGCATATTTTTTCTTCCAATTCAACACACTGGAAATTTATCAAACAAATTAAGCCTTTAATATTGACACTATTAATCAATACCATTCAATTAGACATTTCACCCTCTTTTTTCAATTCCTACTTAATCGATAAACTGGAATTAGAAATTGATCAAAACAGCAAAACTAAATTTTCAGAGAGAAGATATATAATCAATTTTGATTGAGTATCGAGTGTGTGGATTGATGGGAACAAGTTCTGAATTTTTTTCCCAGTGATGGATACATAAAAGGAAGAGTTTTACTAATAATGTCTTAAAAAGAATAGAGTTTTAAGTGATTAACTAGATTTTGATCCGCGCTTGAAAGCGCGGGTTTGGTTTTGTTTTGCTTTTCATAATTATGAAATTTAGTGTTTGAATCATATAATTTTGAAGATTATTTCACTAATGAAATTTAGTGTTTGAATCATATAATCTTACACCCAAATCTTGTATAAAGCTTCTATGTAGTGTAGTATCTTACATGTAACGTGTTTTGTAGTCGATGGTAGTATGTGAGGGAAATAAATATTTCGTTAACGTAACAGTTATAATAGTTTGTGCTTTGGTTTTGGTTCATGTAATGTATTTTGTTTGGGTAGGGTGGTTTAGCAATCGGTTTTAGTGGTTATGTATAAATAATAATGTATACAGTTCGCATGGTTAGAGTAATAATCGGGCGTCTATAGGATAAAAAAGACTGTCAATTATTGTTATAATATACATGGTAAGTCTAAAAAAATTTAAAAATAATAGGTCCAAACAACTTTCATAGGTAGATTTTTTCAAAATCCTTCCCTTTAATAGTATTGATTACTTGTGTATATTAAACATTATTTTGTTTAACATCAACTATTGTAATAATCCTGTAGAGATCAAGCATATTATGTATTTGAATTTTCTGTCTTATGTTTAGAAATGTTACACCATCTTTAGTTGTAAATGTAAGAAAATAAAACACTCCAAAATTCATAAATTAAAAGCAATTCCATCAGTTGAGATATTCTCTACGGTTTCTGAGATTTTTTAAAATTTTAATATTTTAATAACATTTTGTTACGTAACTCAGTTTTAATAGAATGGCATGTAGAGATAGAATAGCATTAGCATGTCTTTATTTATTTTTTGGTAGGATGCAGGAGACAATGTCTCCATTGTCTCCTACTATTTATTCAAAAAATAAGAAACCCAAGCAGACTGGCCTAGTTCCCCATACACCATTAAAATCCTCCAATAACACATGCAGGTCTTTATTTGAGAAACGACATCTCTCGCTCATCTAAATTTGCTTTCTTTTTAATATTCACCTCCATCTTACCGATCTGTTGTATTTCGGTTCGAATACTTCCTTTTGGTTCGACACCATTTGCGGTTAAAACTCAAAAAGTCCAAGTGTTGTTGTTCGGTCCAAATTATTTCTGAAAAATATATCACTTTTATAATGCTTGGCGATTAATTACTCTACAAGCTAATATTCAGCAAAACCATAATTTACTACCATGATTTTGATGTCCCAACATTCTTACATAAACTCGTCCGTTATCATCTGAATCCCATATTCAAGCGTACGTATCAAACACGATTTCGTTAGCTGAGAGAAATACATACTACTCTGTCATTGCCAGTACCATTACCATTAGCATTACCATTACGTATGATAAAAGTTCTTGTATGTTTTTCATTTACCAAACATAAACTTCTCATTTATCTCTCGCCTCCAAAAATCCATTACAGGGATAGGTATATATATTAAAAAAAAAAAACTCAAAAGTGATCTAATTCGTTCTCTGTTTTTAGGGAAAAAAGACATTCTCCACTTTTGACATTAACTACAAACACCAATTTCCAAAGATTCTGTTAACTGTATATATATCGTTTCTTATGTAAAAGACGAAGCAACTGGATGGTTACCGTATAATCTTTTTTGTTTTGGGTGAGGGGAAAGTGGGATGTGCAAATGGCTGGCTGAGGAGTTTAAGGTTGAATTTATTCATCGTCATCTGAGATCAAAGCAAAAGAGAAAGGCTTGAACTTGTAACCATCTCCATGAAAGAACTTCCCCATGAATTCAACCCAGTGAAGACGCAGCGCATGAAGAAACGCACTTAGTGTTTCCATCATCAGAAGTATAAAAGCTGTTGCAAACGCAAACACCACTACTCCGATTAACCGGATCAAAATGTTCTCATACCTGTTAATCCATAACGTAAACGAATGTCAAGAGATATAAAAGGTGAGAAAATTAAAAACATGTAACTAAGCTTATGCTACTCACCCCCAGGCAAGAAGAAGAACTTTCTCATAGAAAACCGTCGACAATTCCGAATGAGCCAAACTGTGATGAGTTTGGTTATATACTATATTAGAAACGAAATTGGTTATATGTAAAACGCAGAAACGTTCACTAAGATTTACCTCAGAGCCCAGAGACGAAGATAAGATGCTGTGTTAGATACTGAACCTAGAACAAACTCTATGGAGTGAATCAACTGATGAACAAATATCTCGCTGAAGTTAAACTCTTCTTCCTGATGTCCTCTAGCTGAGTCTGGTTCTACATCCAGATCCACCTCCGATGTACCAAGAACGCCGTACGTGCGACCTTGAAACCTCTATAGAAAACAAAACCATCCTTTGATAAGCCAGACACCACAAAAAGAAAATCAAACAGATGCAGTGATATACCTCCATGTGAATTTTTCTGAGTGCAAAAGGTTTTGGAAAAAGCATCCATGGAACGGCAATGAAAGCCATAAGCAATAACAGAATCTGCAGAATAGTTCCAATCAAGATGAGTAAGGATGGTGCAAAAACTTATGTGGCTTTTGGATTTATAAAAAAACAGGAAACCGTGCCTGAAGTGGACGCTGGCCCCAGAACAACTCGTTCTCACCAAGTTCTTCAGTTGGACTTAAAAACATGTATATCATGACATGATACAGGTCCGCTTGAGATCCAGTGCACCACTTGATAATGATGAGTAGTGAAAGGTAACCGAATAGGCTGTTCAGAAATATCATCTGAGGGATAAACTGATACCTGATGACACATCACAAAAGACATAAGTCACCCAAGGAATCAGGAAGCTTGGGAAAGTAAAAATAAAGAGAGGAGCAAACCTTATGTCCAACGATGAGCCGAAGAAGCGAGCATTGAAGAAACTTAATATTAGTCCCAGATTCATCTGAGCAATTCCCAGCAGAATAGACATCTTCATCTTAAGCGAGTTCAGGTAAGGCAGTTCTGTACGGCTTCCACGCCAACTAGGATCTACGCCAAAAGGGTATGGATCACGGTACTTGACTAAACCAACTGTGTAAGCATCACTAGACAAAAATAATATCCTTATCAGCTACAAGCAGAATAATAATAAAAGACATGGCTCCTCACTAAAGAGAACAAGATTTAAACATAATACATACCTACAAGTAGCATCTCTGCATTTGTAAGCTGAACCACCAAATATGTGGAAAGGAACAGAGAAAAACTCATTGTAGATAAGCCCACAATATATTGAGAAAAGTGCCATTAGTAAGATTACATAGCGGCCTCCAAAGAGCATCTCCATAAAGCTTCCGAGTTTCTGTAAATATGAACGAAGAAAAATCAAACCACAAGGTAGAAATTTCACAGAAGGCCAATAATCGTAGAGTAAACTAAGTCTAATTATCCAGAGCTTCTATACCAGTTCTAAATAAATGAAAATCACCATTTCTCATGTGTAAAACAAAAAGCCTATCAGAGCATATAAAATTGTATCAGAATTTGAGAGCAGGAAAACGTAACATAACTATTACTGCAGTTCATCAAAACAGAGGTAACCTATCTCTATCAGCCACTAACCAAAACAAACAAAACTGTGTGTTATGTATGTTATATTGTTTTTGATAAGTAATCATCTCATGCTCGAAGCCAGTATCTTAGGTGACAACCAGACCTGCGTACTCAGCTTCCTTTCACGAGCAAGAAGATACAACGCTCCTAGCAGCAAGCATAGACCATGACCCCAATCACCAAACATAACAGCGAACAAAAAGGGATATGTGACAACTGAATAAACTGCCGGGTTTGCCTCTTGATATCTTGCAACACTGAAAAGTAAGCATGAAGTCAAAGGTTCAATCTTCATTAGATAGTAGATACAGAACAAACCAAGTTCAGCTATTGTTAGAAAGCGGTAATGCTCAATAGTGGAACTAACCCGTAAGCATCAATAATCTCCTGGAACGCATTAGTAAGTTTGTTCGTTCTGAAATAGGTGGGAGGTGATTCTACCGCTTGCATTACATGAAATATAACGCCCACTTGTGAATTGCTGTCAAAAGTGGCTCGCTGAAGGACCTCATGAATCTGCACACACGTTATTGATAATAAATTGAAAACTTGCAAGTATATAATATTGGTTTATGTTGTAAAAGGGAACAAAACATTGTAGCATACCTGGGTCTTCGCAAATGTGGGGCACCAACCTTCGCCAACAAGGCATTTTTTGGTTACATCAAAATTTAGCATGTTCAGAGTATCATAAACCGCTTTTTCTCTCCGAACCTAGCACCAAAAGGGACGCTAAAATCATGACTGTTCCATACTCTATCATAAAATCTCCCATACTCTTAACTAAAAAATAATTGTAAAAAAAAACTAATTGAAGATGTGGTTTTTTACCGTGGTCATCCATTTTGTCAAGCTGTAACCAACAGCATTAAGAGCATTATTCCGATGGCGAGTTCCAGCATCTAGCGTGGCCTCCAGATCAGAGAGTCGGGATAAAACCTATACACAATAAATATCGAAATTATAGTGTGATGCAGTAACTAACAGTCACTAGCGCTACTGATCACATACAAATATCTTGAAATAGCTCTCCCTGAATACACATAAAAGAACAAGTTTTGGAATATCCAACTCACTTCTCTCGTAAGCTGCCTCTGCTTTGTTGTATCCTCGGGGACAGGATAGCAATTTGCACCAAATGCTTCACATATTTTCAATATTTTTGTCCTTGCTTGCTCCCCAGAAAAGAAAACCACAAATACAATTTTCTCCACCTATGAGCGCAAAACCAGTTAGTTATAAGCATCTCAGTGATTAATTGAAATAAAAGACAATATGCTGTGTGAAAAAATAAGAGATCATCATCACCATTTCTGATGTTGAAGGATCCATGATCTCCTCATCAGAGGGTGTTTGGTTGAAAAGCATATTGCCTCTTGTTGCACGAAACAACATTCTTTCAAACTTAAGAAGTTTGTCTTTGTTAATGATTCCACTAATAAATCTCAGTCCTGATTGATTCAGGGGTTCATGCCTCATTTCCTGAGAAGAAAAATAACTGAAATTTTAGAAAGGTAACTTAGTTTCCGGATAACAGCAGTTAAATGGAAACTTTGGCATGCAATCACCTGCTCTAGTAAAGAGGAACTCTCAATAAAACCGTTATTTGAGTAGGTGCTTTCATGCAGTTCTGTTTCATCTCCAATTGCATGAGCATTACTTGAGACAAGGAAACCACTTGCCTAAAAAGAAGTAAAGTAGCAATACATGAGAAAGTAAAATCATAAACAGAGGAAGATGAGCGCACATCTTACGAAACAAAATTTTTAAAACTGAGCACCCGCTACCGCACAATATAACCTCTTTCATTGATAAATAAATTTTCAGGTAGTATAGAGGGAAAAAGCCAGAATAACGAAACATTTTCCAATTACAAGATATAAAGGCGAATACACCAACCTTTTGAAGAACTATCTTGAATTCAAGAAGTTCGTTATATGTCAGCCGAAGCTTTTCACTGTTTGAGTTCATTTCCAGTACCTCATGCTCGTGATCAGCAAGTTGTCTCTGCCGAAGAAAGCAATTAAAGATACATAGAAAACTATGAAGTGTCAAAAAGAAAATACCGTCCTCATAGCCCAATAAAAGAGGCATTGCGATAGATACCAAATAGTTCTCAGCAGAAAGAGCAGTAGAAAATTCATCTCTTACCTCTAAATCTCCAAGCTCAATGTCCGGTTCTATTTCATGGCGTGGTAAACATCTTAGACCAGCTTTATCAATTTGATCTTTGAAAAAGCGCAGCTTCCTTGACATCTCACCACATCGCTTTACCTGTTAAAAGCCCAAAAGAATTTGCGTAAGCAGGGAAGCTCGGTGCTTAAGGAATTTTTACAACATCGCACTTGATATCGAAAACAAATGTGATTAATACATTTAGCATCTTCATCTCAAAGTTGTATTACATAAAACATACAACCAGAGCGAATACAAAAAGAAAACATATAAACTAAACTGTAACAGTAATGACTATATGGCAGATAAAACATATGAAGAAGGAACCAATATTTTCAAGGCTGAACAATATGTTCAGCTTCTCACTGCGGATAATCATGGCTTGGTAAACAATATCTACCTGCGTGAGAGAGTTAATGTAATACAAAAGACGAGATGAATCTACAATTATATTTCAAAAATAAATGAACTCTTAAGAAGAAATCTTTTATAGATTTTAAAAACAAAGTTAAATAACCACCATTATATACACCCAAATGGAGAATCATCATATTTCGACGAAGTTTCTACCAAGCCTAATATACATCTATGTGAACCCAAACTCCCCCACCAAATCAGTAAACTACATATAACCTATCTGCATTGAATCACACACACGCTTGAATCGAATGTAGCAGAACAAAAGAGAAGGCTGAGTTGATACCTGAGTAGCAAATGTGCGCTGAAATGGACTTTTATCGGCATTTAGCTGTTAATGAAACGAAGACAAGAGAAAGTATCAGCTTCTTCGAATTCACCACATCTCACTCTTAACACTAACGGAGATACGTTAATTCTTAAATTCAATTATCAATCCAGTTCCACAGAACATGAACAAATTGTGCAAAGATCATCACTGAGCATGTCCACTCGCGGTGGAAGTAATCTAATCAGTGAAGAACGGATCAAAGAATAGTAATCAATCCCCTACATTGTGCATCTCTCGATGTTTCCACTGATTTCTAAATAATCTAAACAGACGAAAAGCAACAGATTCCGATCGATTTGTAGAGAGAAGAAGAAGGCGGATCTGAACACACTCACGTCGCGGAACTGTAAGAGGCCGAGTTCGCCGAGATAAGTGACGCAACGGTGAGCGGACTCGACGGGGATGATAAGCTGGACGAGCGTCATCTTCTCCGAGCGCATCAGATCCATCTCCGGCAACTTGTCTAAGAAATCATCCATCTCTTCTTCTCCTCTTCGATCAGATCTGAGATTTTGTTTCCGTAGAAGATCTTTTGGGAGCGGAGTTCAGTTTTTGTTCCCGTCGGCAACTGCCATGAGAATAATACGAGGATTTGTCATCTCCCAATTAAACCAAAAAAAAAAAAGTTTGGTGGAAAATAATTTTCTTTATTGGTTGAAAACAATTAAATAATCAGAAACATAAATAAATTGCTTACGAAAACATTTTCAATTTCATCTATTTATTTATGAGAAGATAGCCATTAAAAATTTAAAACCCTAAACTTTTAAATTAAAGCAAAAGAAAATCTCAACTCATGTTTGAATCAAAAAAATCTTCAAATTTTAAATATTGATCGTTTTGACTCTTATATTTTATTAATTCTGCCATTTTAAAAATTTAAATAGTCAACTATTAAAATCGATTAAAAAACTAAATGCTTGTTATTAATTCTCTAACAGTGCCATTTTCAGAACTGATTAAAAACTTAGCTATACGATGTCGTTAGAGAGTTAACGTATGTTTAGTTTTTTTAATCGAGTCTAACAGTTGATTATTTAAGTTTTTAGTAGCCGAATCAATAAAATATGTGAGTTAAAACTTAAAACAATCAAAAAATTTAAAATTGGCCATGACAGCGTCCATGCTCACTTCGGTCTCTCGTCTGGACCACCTTATTGGGGTCAGGATACTCGGTTAGCAAAAAAAAAAAAAATTTAAAATTGAAGAACTTTTAAAACATGAGTTGAGGTTTTCTTTTTGTTTTAGTTTGAAAGTTTAGTGTTTTAATAGCAGTTTTCTCATTTATTTATTATCATTTTATATTTCATTGTTTATTTCAAGTCGGTTTTCTTACAGTAACAAGAACAAGACTAGTGGAAAATTTTTATTTTAAATGATTTGAAAGCAACCAGCCGTGCTTAGCAAGGAGTAATAATACTAGTTTGTATGTAAGGAGCCAACAAAGTGGTTTTGGAGCATAAAGTGCCCGAAAGTATTATTAACAATTCAACAACTGTCCCACCATGTAATACTTTCTAATAAGAACGAGACTAGTGGAACAGTTGACTCAGACGACCTGGAAGTTGACTACAAAGTAGTCGGGATTCTGGAGGTGTCTTATACTTTGGTATATGTAGTTGTGAACCAGTGTCGTAGATCCCAATTTGGCTCACCATTCTCCACAAGAAGAAAAAAAGACAAAAGAGATTTTGCACTTGCTTCTTCTCACTTATCTGCAAAAAGAAAACATGAGATCGTTTCTTTTATATTCTTTGAGTGCTTTCATGTTACTTGAAGCATATGGTTTTAGTGATGAAACTGATAGGAAAGCGTTGCTGGACTTCAAATCTCAAGTTTCAAAAGACACACAAGTTGTCTTGTCCTCATGGAATAAGTCATTCCCTCTGTGCAACTGGAAAGGAGTTACATGCGGCCTTAAACACAAGAGGGTTACTCGTTTGGACCTCCCAGGGTTGCAATTGGGCGGGGTGATATCGCCATCTATTGGTAATCTTTCGTTTCTCATAATACTCGATCTCTCTAATAACTCTTTTGGTGGAACCATCCCTCACGAGGTGGGAAATTTGTTTAGACTTCATGTCTTGGTTATGAGCTTTAATGATCTGGGAGGAATGATTCCAATCAGCATATTTAACTGCTCTAGATTGTTGGGACTTTATTTAAATTCAAATCATCTTCGAGGAGGTGTTCTTTCAGAGCTAGGGTCATTGAAGAAGCTTGTCAGCTTGAATCTTGGTGTAAACAACTTGAAAGGAAAGCTCCCTGAATCTCTTGGAAACTTGACATCACTCAAAAGAGTTAGGTTTAGTCAAAACAGTATGGAAGGAGAAATTCCGGGTGATATAGCTAGGTTGAATCAAATGGTTGTTCTTAGTTTAGAAAAGAACAAGTTCTCTGGTGGTTTTCCTCACGGAATATACAATTTCTCATCACTGAAGTATTTTTTCATACAAAATAATCATTTCTCGGGTTCCTTGAGAACTGATTTTGGTAAACTGCTACCAAACCTAGTGGAGTTCAATATGGGATATAATTATTTCAAAGGAGACATTCCAGCAACACTTGCCAATATGTCGACTCTTCAACATTTTTTAATCAATGACAACAGCATGACAGGAAGTATTCGTTCCAGCATTGGAAAATTACGGCACTTGCAATATGTGTTTCTTTCTAATAATTTTTGGGTTGGAGATCTTCAGTTTCTTGATGCTTTAACTAACTGCACCCAACTAGTAGCTTTATCGACTAGTGGAAGTAGGCTTGGCGGTCACTTGCCCAGCTCCCTTGCAAATCTCTCCACAAACCTCCGGTTTTTAGACCTTGCAAACAATCTCATCTCTGGAAACATTCCTCACCAAATTGGGAATCTCGTAAGCCTACAAGAGCTCACGTTAGAAGGAAATCTGTTAACGGGTTTACTCACGGCCTCTATTGGTAAACTCTTGCGATTACAGGTATTGAATCTCAGTTCAAATAGTATATCTGGAGAGATACCATCTTCTATAGGAAACCTCACTCGATTAGAGAGACTATATTTGGCCAACAATAGATTTGAAGGAACCATTACTCCAAGTCTCAGTAACTGTACTTCACTACTACACTTATTGATTGGGTCTAATAAGTTGTCTGGGACTATACCTCAGGATATTATGCAAATTCAGTCCCTCGTTAAACTAGATGTGTCAGGTAATTCTTTGACCGGCTCTCTACCAGAAGATCTTGGACAACTTAAATTTCTTGTTGAGCTATGGGCTGCACATAATAAATTATCCGGACAACTTCCACACACTTTGGGAAACTGTCTCTCCTTGGAAACACTTTTGCTGGAAGGAAATCATTTTGATGGAGCCTTTCCAGATATACAAAGGTTAAAGGGTCTTAAAATAATTGATTTCTCCAATAATAGTCTCTTTGGAAGTATACCTGCATATCTTGCAAACTTTTCTGCTTTGGAATATCTCAATCTATCTTTTAACAATTTCGAGGGGAGCGTTCCAACGGAAGGAAAATTTCAGAATGCTTCTATAGTTTCGATCTTTGGAAACAAAAATCTCTGTGGAGGCATCAAGGAGTTGAAACTCAAGCCATGCTCAAGGGGATCAAAGCATTCCTCTCGTTCAAAACATGTAAAGATTGGAGTAAGCATTGGCATATCGTTTCTCTTGCTGCTGTTGTTCGTAGCTTCTGTTTATCTATGTTTGTTCAGAAAAAGAAAGAAGAACCAGCAGATCAATAACTCAGCTACGTCCACATTGGAGGTCATCCATGAGAGGATGAGTTACATAGAGATCCGAAATGCAACTGTTGGCTTCTCTTCAGGCAATATGATTGGTTCAGGAAGTTTTGGTACCGTTTTTAAAGCCTCCTTCCCTGCAGAGAACAAGGTTGTTGCTGTGAAAGTTTTAAACATGCAGAGACGTGGAGCAATGAGGAGCTTTATTGCAGAATGTGAATCCCTCAAGGGCATAAGGCATCGTAACCTTGTGAAACTACTGACGGCTTGTTCGAGTATTGATTTTCAAGGAAACGAATTCAAAGCACTCATCTACGAGTTCATGCCTAATGGAAGCCTTGATATGTGGCTGCACCCTGAGGAAGTGGAAGAGACTACTCATAGGCCCTCAAGAGCCTTGACACTTCTTGAGAGGCTCAACATTGCCATAGATGTGGCTTCTGTTTTGGAGTATCTTCATGTTCATTGTTTTGAAGCTATCGCTCATTGCGATATTAAGCCAAGCAACGTCCTCCTAGACGATGATATGACTGCGCATGTTAGCGACTTCGGTCTGGCTCGTCTTCTCAACTTTGATCAGGAGTCATTCTTCAACCAACTAAGTTCCGCTGGGGTTAGAGGAACAATCGGCTATGCCGCACCAGGTGAAACTATCACACATCTCTTATGTTTTATTAAGAAAATTAGTGTAACTTATATTCCATCCATTTCATTTTAATTGTCATTTAGAATAAAATTTTAGTTTCAAAATAAGTGTGTTTTAACATTTCAATTCAAAATTTATTAATTTTATATGTTATATGATTCTTTATATTTTTCAATAGACTTTTGTGTTGGTTGAAATGTGATTAAATATATAGGTAATGATGTTTTTATTTAGAAAATATGCATGATTAAAATTTTCTTAATTTGTATGCATAAATTTAAAACAACAACTAAAACATATGGGGTATTTGTTAGACTATTGCTTACATGAATTATGGCGCAGAGTATGGAGTGGGAGGACAGCCATCAATACATGGTGATGTGTATAGCTTTGGGATTCTGCTTTTGGAAATGATCACCGGGAAAAGACCAACCAGTGATTTTTTGGAGGGAAACTTTAGCCTACACAGCTACATCAAATCTGCGTTGCCAGAAGGAGTGTTGGATATTACAGACGAATCCATTCTTGATAATGGTCTCCGAGTCGGCTTCCCTGTTGCTGAGTGTTTGACGCTGGTTCTGGACGTTGGACTTCGGTGTTCTGAAGAATCTCCTACGAACAGATTGACAGTGAGTGGAGCTAGAAAGGAGTTAATCTCAATGAGAGAGAGGTTTTTTTAAACCAGAAGAACAGCCAGACGTTGAAGTGTTTATGGTTTTCTTCTACAAACTTTGAAAGCTACTTAAAAGCTTACTTTGAGGCATCTAAAACATCGTTTTCACAATGTGTGGTTTTTCTTTTTTCTTTTTTTTTTAATGTGTGGTTTTTCTCTTTATGTACTCATATGATTACTGAGTATTGTTAGCGAATGCTTGTTATTTGCTGACAGAAGATAAATGTTTGTGATTTTGTTTCGTTTTTTTTTTGGTTTACCTTGTATCTAACATTTTTTTTTACTGTTTGTATTTGCAACATAGGTTGCAAGTTTCTTATTGTTCTAATACCAGAATAATTTTAAGTGTTTTCATCTGTTTTTTTTTTCTTAGTTTTGAGTTGGGGTTTTGTACGTGTTATTCTGGTCTGATTTTAGAAAAGAAGATTAGGAAGGAGGTGGTTTCCGACAGAGTACGTGTTCGAGAAACTGTTCGGACTAAAAGTACCACGAGAAGAGGTAATAATCAGTTGATGTGTCTTTTGCTTGTTCAATAGGATTCTGTTAAATCTGTCAAAAACCTGCAACTTGAACCCATGAGATAGTGTACTGGTAAGCTACTTTAGGAGAGGATTACGGTCAGAATAAAAAGAAGTGAATCACGAACAAGTAATATATGGAAAGATATCCTTGCAGAGAGTTATAGAATCAACTGGAGTACGCATCAGAGATATGATCTATTAGTAAATCACTTTCAAAGTTGGCCCAAAGTCATTTAGATCTGCAGAAACTTTTCTATTGTAGCATTGTTAAGAGTCCGTTTGACAAGGTAAATGAATCTTCATCGAGTTGATATTTGGTAGAGATAATCATGAAATATTCGACTTCATAATCAACGGTGAGATTGTGAAGCGGACGGTCGGATTAGTAGTTATTCATGTCTTTCTAAAGTGATATGTTTGATGAATTGTCTTGTAATCTTGTTTGATTGGAAAATGAGCTCGGATTGAGCTCAGATTTCGCAGGAACATCCTGGACTCATGGATATATGTCCACGTAGATGGAAAGATGGTATGGAGTTTGGGAACATGGAAAAACTGGCGGTTAAATCTGAAACGAAAATCTGTCCGAAGAAAGAAAAAGAGAGAATCATATTCTCTTAGAAAATCTGTCCGAAGAAAGAAAAAGAGTTGTAATATGTAGGCTCAGATCTTATTGTTAGTTGGGAATTCTGTAATAAGATTTTAAGGGATTTTAATCGCGAAAATCGCATAAAAAAACTTTGAAAGTGTCACTTACTCACATTTTAAATCTTAAAATTTTTTCACTAGAACTTTTAACATTCAAAGTGACATTTTTATCATAAAAAATTTCCAACCAAGAAAAATGACCGGCTGAACAGCTTAAAAACAGTTTTTTTTTTCAAAAATAATTATTTAATTAATAAAATAAACAAAAAAATTAATAAAAATCGAAAAATTTAACAAAAAACTCATAAATTAAAAAATGAGAAAAATAAATAAAGATTTAAAAAATTAAATAAAAAATAACAAAAAATTCAAAAAATAAATAAGATCAAACTAAAATGGAGAAAAATAAAAAAAATCATAATTTTTTTTTAAAAAGTGAAAATTCAAAAAAAAAATCATTTAAAAAAGAATTTTTTTGGGCAATTGTCAATAATAGCACCTTTTGAGTTTATGTCTCAAAAATAGCACTAGAAGAAAAAAGTCACAAAAATGACATTCATTAAAGGATAAAATATCCCTAAGACCCTTGGTTTAAAATTAAATAAACAAATAAAAATAAATAAAATAAAAATAAAAAATGAAAAAAAAGAATTTCTTTTTATAGTTTCAGATTCGAAATTTTTTATAATTTTTTTTGAAATTCTTTTTTTTCGAATATTTTTTTTATTTTTTTCAAATTTTTTTTATAATTCAAAAATACTTTTTGAAACTGTTTTTAAAATTTTTATTTTTAAATTTTTAGTATTTATTTTTTTATTTTACAAAATTTTAAACCCTAATTCCAAAACCCCACCCCTTAACTATAAACCCTAAAATTTGGATTAATTAACCCAATGGTTATAAGTGTATATTTACTTCCTTAATGAAACTTATTTTTGTGATTTTGAGCCTTGAATACTAGTTTGGGAACAAAAACTTGGTTTTGTGCTATCTTAGTCTTTTTCTCTTTTTTTTTTTGATCAACATTCATTTTCAAATATAATGTCAGAAATTATCATTGGAGATATGCTAGAAACCGTATTATTGGAGATATGCCAAAAACCGTCATTTCCGACATATCTCCAATGACGGTTTTTGGCATATCTCCAATGATAATTTTTGACATTATATTTGAAAATGAGAAAAAAAAACTATTTGAATTTTCAATTTTTTGAAATTTATTATTATTTTTTCTGTATTTTAATTTGATCTTATTTATTTTTGAATTTTTAGTTATTTTTTATTTAATTTTCTAAATCTTTATTTGTTTTTCTCACTTTTTTAATTTATGAGTTTTTGTTAAATTTTTCGATGTTATTATTTTTTTTGTTTATTTATTAATTAAATAATTATTTTTTGAAAAAAAAACTGTTTTTAACTTGTTCAGTCGGTCATTTTTCTTCTTTGGAGGTTTTTTATGATAAAAATGTCACTTTGAAGGTTAAAAGTGTTAGTGAAAAAACTTCAAGGTATAAAGTGCTAGTAAGTGACACTTTCAAGGTTTTTTATGCAATTTTTCCGATTTTAATCACTGACAGTAATAAGTTGCGTGAAATGATGATTGGTTATAAGTTTTTTTAAGGGATGAAGATATCGTAGACTATATTTGCAAAGTGATTTTGCCACATGTCCTTTTTACAATCAATTTCACAAAACTAATACACTACAAGAAAACAAGAAGATTCTGATGGCCGAAATCGTTAGAAATTCGTCGGAATAGACCGATTCTCTGACGAATTTCTGACGAACCAGTCCGTCGGTATAATTTCGTCGAAAAAAAGGATTCGTCGGAATTTCGTCAGACCTTCCGACGACTTTCTGATGAATACCGAGAAACGTCATTCTGACGAACTTCCGACGATATTCCGATGCGGACACACGAGACCAGAGTTCATCGGAAAAACTATATACCGACGGAGCACGTTCTTCGGACTATACCGACGAACCGAGTCCTCGGAAAATACCGACGGACTATGGTTCGTCGGAATTTTCTGAGGAACCTTCTCCGTCGGTATTTTCCGAGGACTTCGTTCGTCGGTATAGTCCGACGCCCTCAATTCGTCGGAATATATCAATTTTAAATACGAATTAATTTTGCATTTTTTTATATTTTTTTATATTAAAAATTAATTAGTAAATAAATAAAATCTGAAATTTAAAACTAATAATATTATAGAATTTAAATTCATACAAACCGAAATAGAAAAAAAACATTCAGAAAGTTAAAAATTCATACAAACCGAAATAGAAAAAAAACATTCAGAAAGTTTTAAAAAGCAGAAAAAAACTAAGAACTCGAAGACATCAAACGATCTAGCTTCTGCATTATCTCGGCGTTGACCTTCTTCTGGAGCGGGAATATATGCGGGAACCGAGCTTTGTTCGTGAGACGATCCCGATGCACGGGAACTGCTCACCGAACTACGTCGAAGACGGGCTGCGGGGCGGGGTACATCCTCGGACCTAAAAAAAATTAATACATCAAAAATCTTTTCAAATCATTTCTATTTTTAATGTTTTCATTTATATATTTACAAAAGGTTTTATAAACGTTTTAAAAAAAAACTATTAAACCTTTTATTATACATAGTTTATTACTGGAAACTTATAAAAAATTATAAAAATTTTTAATTTTTTTATTATACATGATTTATATATACATATATATATATATATATATATATGTAAACAAAATTATAAAAATTTTATAAATATAGAAAAATGTTGTTAAATATTTTTAAAATTTTTAAAAAACATTTTATTATACATAGATTATTACTGGAAACTTGAAAAACGTTTTTAAAAAACAAAAAATGTTTTAAAAATAGTAAAACGTCTTGAATTTTGACAAAAACACAAAATAATTCCAAGAAAAACTAAAACAACAATCCAAACAACAATCCTAACTTATATATCCTAAACTATCCATTCAATCCTAAAATTTTCAATCAAACAACCTAAAATCCGAGATCTAACTTCCAAAACCCTAAAAAAATGAGATAAAACAAGGTTGGGATGATTCTTACATGATTTGGGGTTTGGGGAAGAGATATGAGGGTGAGAAGAGGATTCGCCGGTGATAGGAGCTCGAGAATGGTCGGAATCGCCGTGAAAGGGAGAGAAATCGTGGAGAGGATTGAGAGAGAGGCGGAGGCGGAAATAACGAAGAAGGAAGAAGAAGGGTAATTATATTTAACGTTTCTGACGGACACAGGTTCGTCAGTATTCCGTCGGGATAATTAAATATACCGATTGGCGGTTCGCGAAAATTTTCACGCGGTTTGGTTTTCCCGGGTAAATTGAAATTCCGACGGAATTGGTGTCCGTCAGTATATTCCGACGGCATTGGTGTCCGTCAGTATATTCCGACGGAATACTGACGACCTTTTCTGACCGAATTCCGACGACTTAGTGTTTAGGGGTTGATTACAAGTTTCTAAATGCAAAATCCAAATCTTTGATAATATATATAGTATTTGCATAAAGATTTAACAATAAAAATGTTTTTATAACACGATTTTACACAACAACATTTTTTGTAGTGTAAGATTAGATGAATATGATTGTATAAGTATATGAGTGTTAAGATGAGATGTTATGAAAACAATGATATGCATACATAAATATTTTAATGAGTTGTTATATTTGAACGGTTGTGATCTAATACTATACTAAACACTTATTATGTGTTATTTTCATAGTTTTGGCATATAAATTTATTGATTTTTATGTTTGAAATTTTTTAGAAACACATGTCCTCGGTAATTCGTCGGAATATACCGACGACATTCCGACGAACTAGACAAGGTCGTCGGAATGTCGTCGGTATATTCCGACGAATTACCGAGGACATTTCCAAACTTCAATGGAACCCTTTGTCGTCGCTATGTCGTCGGTATTTTGCGAGGAATTTCCGACGGAAACATGGTTCGTCGGAAATTAGTCGGAAAATTCCGACGGAATACCGACGATGGTAACAGTTATATCTGTTAATCGGAATGTCGTTGGAAGTTCGTCGGTATATTCCGACGAATTTCCGACGACTACAACGGTTATATGTTTTATCGGAATGTCGTCAAAAAGTCGTCGGAATATTCCGACGAACCATTTTTCCTCGGAAATTCGTCGGAAATGGCCGACGGAATTCCGACGACATTGTAGTCCGTCGGAACCTCCGTCGGAATTCGGCGTGTTTTCTTGTAGTGATATGACGTGGCTACTGAAATTGATGACATGTCTTATAACTTAATATAATATGGACAATTGCATTTAATGTTAATTTATATTTTTGGTAAACTTTTTAAAATATGGTAATAACTCATATATTACATTTAATGTCAGTTTATATTTTAAGAAAATTTTTTAGAATATGAAAATAACTTATAAATCATCATTAAAATAAATATATTCAAATATGGCATTATAAATTTCGAAATATAATTTAATTATATATTTTTAAATTATACAATTTTATTACTAAAATTTTCAAAAATGTATACAATTTTTTTAAAAAAAATTATATAAATTTAATCGTAAAATCATTATTTTCTTATATATCTACGAATTTTATAAATATTGTTTAATTTTAATTTTTGGTAATTATGCAACTTTTACAAATGTATTTAATATATTTAATTAAAATAAATAGATAGATTTTGGACAATTACATTTAATGTTAATTTATATTTTTGGTAAACTTTTTAAAATATCGTAATAACTCATATATTACATTTAATGTCAATTTATATTTTCGAAATTTTTTTAAGAATATGGGAATAACTCATAAATCATCTTTAAAATAAATATATTCAATTATGGCATTATAAATTTCGAAATATAATTTAATTGTATATATTTTAAATTATAAAATTTTATTACTAAAATTTTCAAAAATGTATACAATTTTTTTTAGAAAATTATAAAAATTTAATCGTAAAATCATTATTTTCTTATATATCTACAAATTTTATAAATATTGTTTAATTTTAATTTTTGGTAATTATGCAACTTTTACAAATGTATTTAATATATTTAATTAAAATAAATAGATAGAAAAATCTATCAAAGATTATAATTTCAAATATATACATGCATATTTTTAAATATAATGTTTATGTTTAATTAATAAATTTACACTAAAATATTGATGCGAAGAAAAAAATTTACAATATTAATAAAATTTTATTTTAACATATAATTTATATTTATCTGTTAAAAAATATTTTAAACTTTTTTTACTGCACATGGTGCAGGAAGACACCTAGTTTAGAATGATAAAACCATGGAAAATAAAGTTTAAATGTGATATCTGGAATTTATTTTAAATTTAAATTAAAGTATTAAATTATTTTATTAATTCTATTATATTGTCAGTTTTTTTTTATTTTTTTAAAAAAATATTATGATTACTGAAATATTTTATTTGCATGATTTATCTTTGTAATAATATAAATATAATTTATAATATTATTAAATTTAGTTTAATCCAATCAAACACGATCGAATCCAATAGAACCACAATGATCCATGACCCAAAATATTTTCAGTTTGCTAATTGGTTCGGTTTTAAAAACATTTTATCTTACAGAGGTAAAAGACATAGCGGTTTTATTTTTTTGGCTCAACAACTACTTTCTATTAAACAATTTTAATGTTTTACAATTGGCTTATCAGCCTCCATACATGGTTTCAACCACACATGTACAATAGAATACAATTTAAAGACAAAAGACGTAAACATAGTAGTCCCCTTTACTATTTTAACTGCACTTTTATTTCCCCTTCGGAGGTAATACACCACTTCAAATCCTTGAAGTAGTTTTATGCCACAGGTTTTATGTCCTTTCCTCGGTGATATTTAGAAGAATGCCGTTCAATACATTAGGGGCATGTACGCTTTTTGATGGAGGCGAGAATCAATATATATATACAATAATAAAAGGGGAATATACTCATTAGCTGGGGTGTCCACGTCGGCAATTATAATCAACCAATAGGATTTTTTTTTTTTGCCATGTCACAGACCATGTTGGGTTTCTAATAATTATGATGAAACACACGGTTCTTTTTTCGCACACAAAGTTTAACATTTTCAGAAGTTTGCCCATTTAATTTATGTAGCCCAGCACGAACCAAATCCTGGCCCACCAAAAGTCTATATGAACTTCCATCTTCTTTCTCGGCTTTGAAACCTTTGCTTCCACAACGTCTGGGATACCGCCTTCGTAATGCCTCTCCTCTGCATTCAATTAATTAAGATCCTTCAATTCAGCCAACCGATTACTTGATATTTAACTCACCAGTTTCGTATTCTTCTATACAGACTGTGTAAGAGATAGAAACAGAGAGAGAGAGAGAGTGGAGTTTACTAAGATAGAGATGGGAGGTGTGACTTCTTCAATTGCGATGAAGGTGGCGCTCTTCGGCCGTATCAGTTAACTTGCAAGGCAATCAGAGACAACGCATACGGTGGTCCGATGTTGGAGCTCTCTATCGAGCTAACTATTCAACTTTTTGTCAATTTGATGGGGTTAGTTTTTTTTTTCTTTTGTGTGTATTCAATTTCTACTGCTTGCTTCAGAGTCTCTCAATTTTTAAGATCATCGATACTTTCAATGATTTGATCAGAAAACGAGTACCGTTTCCAAAGGAGAGGAAATCTATCTAAATATATCCAAAGTACCAGGAGATTGTTAATATTCGCTTAGGTGATGGATCTATGAGAACCGTGGTCAGGTCATGGAGGTTGATGGCGAGAAAGATGTTGTCCAAGGCAATTGGCTGTACAGGTACAATGTTCTCAATAAACTTATTTTCTTTTGGTTTCAGGTTTTTGAAAGAACATCTGAAATTGACACCGTTCAATTCACCGAGGTATCTACTATGAAAGTCTCTTCTTTTAAGAGTTTCTGGGAACCAGTGGTTGCTTATAATGATTTGTCTTAACCTTTTCTGTTCATTGTACGATTTCAGTTACTGAAAACACATGTATCTCAATAGATGCTTGGGCGCATTTTTAACGGCTCAAGAAAGACAATTGATTATGGCCCTCCTATTTTGCCTGAGGCATACCTTGATATTTCTGGTGAGTGTTGATTGTGCTTCATTGTCTGATCTCTGAAACAAAAAATATTGTTGTTGTTTTATGTTGTATCGGTAATACTTATAAGAAGCTTAATCAACCCCAGTGAAAGAACTTACCCTGGATAGATGATACAAACATGAATAGATGGTCTCATGTTCCTTGCAGATGTGCATGAGACTATTCCTGAAGGCATTAATCTTAGAGGAGACATAAACGGCTGTGCTAAATCCTCATTCCTAAGGTACTGGTTCTCATTGGATATTAATTGCTATTGTTTTATATTTTCTAAAAAGCTCCTCAGTGTCGCTTTGTTGATGCATTTACGCCGCAGGCGTAGTGTGTGTATACATCTAGGAAGTCCTCTTCTGCAGCTGGGTTGATTGCAACTGTGGCTAAAAAAACCTTAAACTGGTGAGTTTTGCATTGTAATTTTTGAATTGATGAACTGATCCTCGCAATAATGCTATTTCTATGTTTTAATTCTGCCTAATGCCATCTTACTCTTTAGCAGGCTGGTACTTTAACGCTTGATAATGGAATATGTTGCGTTCATGAGTTTGACAAGATGGATATGTAAAACCAGGTCAGTGATCATTTATTACTATTGATGATTAGTTTTCCTGGAGTGTTACTTAGATTAATGTTACATTTGGGTACCAAGGCTGCAATTCGAGAAGCCATGGAGCAGCCACAATAAGCACTATTTTTCTGTGTGTAGATCCGTCTACTTCCCATGCTTGAGGAGTATAACTTACTCATGCGGTAAAGAGAAAGAACACCGACTCCAATGGGTATGTACTTATCTGCTTTCCATCAGAATTTTTTTGGCCAATATAAACTTCTCATGATACTGGTTTCTGCATGTTAAAAGATTTGATGAAGCTCCAAGAACAGCTCATAGCAGAACATGAGGCACTTTACGGGTCAAAACCGAGCCCATTTAAACCCCTTGGTGATTTAAAATGCTCCTGGAATGTCAACCGGTGCCGGTAGTGCTGCAACCAACCGAAGACTTTCCTTTAAGAGCCGGAATGTGTGGGCAAAATGTGTTAATTATCATCCGTTTGTTACTCATAAACTTGCTCTGTACAACATAAAGGTTGGGGCAAAATGTGCTGCGAGCTCTGCATTTTGTTTATAGATGCCATTGGAAAGTAGAGATTTGTCTGTAACCTAAACGGTTTTATAAGCACTGCAAGTTTTGATAAGTTTGGATGCATGACTATTGACTTTACGAGTCCACGAGATATAAATCTTTTGTTCTGAAAAGTGAAAATGATTTGCATTACTAATTGGAACAACAACCACCATATAGAGTTTAAACGAAATTGAAAAGATGCTTTATTACTAATTGAAAGAACAACCACCACATTGAGTTAAAAAAAAGAAATAAATATAAACAAGGTTTTTCAGTTTTGATCCGTAATCAAACAAGTAATAAAAGGAGGATATAAACCTTAGATAGAGTGTCCACGTAGACGAAAATAATCGGCCAATGAAAAACTATATTTTTGCCGTGTCACCTCTTCTATTTGTTTTTACAAAATGATCCTTTAACTTTTTACTTAAACAATTATAACCGAAAATATTTTTTGGTGAAATGTATTATTTATATAAATATAATTATACTATTTATTTACAGAATAGTTGTAAAGAAATATTTAGTGTAAATAATATCAAAATTTTATAAAATACTAAAATAAATTGGGTTGGTTTTCAACTTTCACAAATAAAAAATATTATTTGTAAAATTAGAAAATAATATATCAAGAATATTCTTTTTCAGGAGAGAAAATAAAAAAATACATCGGAGACAAATTCATCTCTATTATGAAATTCATCTATTTTAGAGAGAAAAAAAATAGAAGAATACATTGGAGATGGTCTAAGGGATGGCCGACGTAAATGATCGACGTTGAGAAGTCAACTTTTCTGATTCTTACTATTCTAATGTTTCAATATAATTTGAATATTCCTTTGTGTTTATAATAAAATGGTTTAAAATTATTTTTTGTTTCACTATATAAATTATTTTTATATTTCAATGTAACTTTATACTTATTGGATATTGTATGGTCAATTAAATTATGTACATGACTATGTAATTAATTAAATTTATATATTAAATGGCAGTTTTTTAAAGTAATAACTTTTAAATATTACAGATTTTAATTAAAACTCGAAGATATAAGCCTCAGATAGAGTGTCCACAGAGGCGAAAATAATCGGCCAATAAGAAACAATATTTTTTACAAAATGATCCTTTAACTTTTTTACTTAAACAATTATAACCAAAAATATTTTTTAGTGAAATATATTATTTATATAAATATAATTATATTTTTTATTTACATAATAGTTTGTAAAGAAATATTTAGTGTAAATAATATCATAATTTTATAAAATACTAAAATAAATTGGTCTGATTTTCAAAATTGGTCTGATTTTCAAAATAAATAAATATTATTAGTAAACTTAGAAAAGAATATATCAAGAATATTCTTTTTTAGGAGAGAAAATAGAAAAATACGCCGGAGACAAATCCATCTCTATTATGAAATTCTTCAATTTTAAAGAAAAAATAGAAAAATACATTGGAGATGGTCTAAGGCATGATCAATGTTGAGATTTCAGCTTTTCTGATTCTTATTATTCTAATGTTTCAATATAATTTGAATATACCTTTGTTTTATAATATAATGGTTTAAAAGTATTTTTTGTTTTGCTATATAAATTGTTTTTATATTTCAATGTAACTTTATATTTATTGGATATTGTGTGACCAATTAAATTATGTAAATTCCTGTATAATTGATTAAATTTATATATTAAATGACAGTTTACTAAAGTAATAACTTTTAAATATTACAGATTTTAATTAAAACTGATTACATTTTGAAACATATGGAGTAATTTATAAACTAACTCTATATAGATATGATGACAAAATTGTAAAGTGGTCTCACCTTAAATTTCTCTCATTCTGTTCAATCCTAATTGGAAGGAGATAATCAACATCTAATATTATGTTATTCTCAGTATATTAGAAATGGTCGAACCGTAAACCAATTAAGGATGATGTAAGAAAGACATAAAAATGTATTTCCAGTTATCACAAATATAAAATCAATTGATAACAACTTAATTATGTCCAGGGTATGACAACATAGAAGAGTTTTCATACCTTATAATATTATAATATCTCACTATATTAGTGGCTAAATCAATTTTCTCTAGCACAAATATTGACTTCATTCTTGGAATTTAAGCTTTTCTATCTGATGATATTAGTATTTTGATCCCAAGAAAAAACGGTCGAACATACATTATAATTGGAGAAAGAAAACAAACAAAAATCAACCGAAAACTTTTAAGGTATATGAAACAAAAATTGGAAATAGCAATTTTCTGCAATTAAAGAATAATGCAATAAAATTGTAAAAATGCAAAATAAAACAAAAAATATACACAGAAAGAAAGATTTAGTAAAATAAAATCATAATATAATTTCCATAATTGATAGTGCTCAGTTACACTAAAAAGTCTAAATTTACAACATACACAGTTTTATTTACATATTTAAACCTATTATCTAATTAAAATGATTCTAAAAAAAGTGCCAACATGAAGAGTTAGAAAATATACGATAAAATATAATACATAATGTTAAAAATACATTATCACTGATCACTAAAAAATCATGTTAGTAGTAATAAAAATGAAATGACAACACATTTATTAAAACCATAGAACGGCACGCAACAAGGTGTTATTAAAATATACAAACTACAAATTAAATATGCTCAACGTAAACATCCATAAAAATGAGACATCACATTTGGATATATTTAAATAAATAATTTTAAATATATTATATTCTTGATAATTTAAAATTACTTAAAAAGAAACTAAATTATTAAAAAAATCAATATACAAATAAAACTAAAGCAATATTTTGTAACATCAAAATAATAAATGAATAAAAAATATATTATGTTAATAAAATTGATTTTAGATTTTAAAGATTTTTAATTCATGTAATATTACAAAATTCAAAATTTGCTTATTATAATTAATATTTTACCTTTAGATCTATTAAAATAATATTCTAGAACGATATTCAATTGTCAGTTTTCAACTATTACACGTAAAAAAATATTATTAAGTACGTTTTTTTAATGAAAAGGGGGTTTTATATTTTTAGTAGGGTATTGGAGTATTTTTTTCTTTTCGTGAATTTATTCGAGATGAGATTCTGATCTTTTAAACTAAGATAATTTATGTTCTATACATAATTATATATTTTTTACATAACTCTAAAATCTCAGGCTTAATTCTTCATATTTTATTAGTTGATTTTGTTACATATAATAAAAATATTTACTTCAAATTAAAAAAAAACAAATTTAAAAATTAGTTATATATAATTTAATATACATAAATTCACATAGAAATAAAAATGATAAATATAACAAATTTAAATATATTAACCGCGCGTAGCGCGGCGAAAGGATCTAGTGATAATTAATGTTTTTTTAGAAAGGAGTTTTGAACATTTAGACTAAAACGAAAATTGTATAACAAAGGACAAATTTACTCATATTCAAATATAACATTTATATTCTAATTTTCTCCCAAAACCATAAAATATATATTTTTCACGAAATCCATAATATAGCATTTTCTTTAAAATTGTAAAACCAAACTTTCCCTCAAAACCATAATTATTTTTGCAAAAACTATAAACTAACAGTATTTTTCGTCAAAACTGTAAAATCATATTTTCTATTAAAAATAGAAAATTACACTTTTCCGCCAAAACTGTCAAATTACATTTTAGCCAAAACCACAAAATCACAATATTTATTGCCAAAATCATAAAGCACATTTTCCCGCCAAAACAACTAAATTGTATTTTTTTTTCATCAAAACAATAAAGCGCATTTCCTACAGAAATAGCAAAACAAACTTTTGCTAAACCATAAATCATACTTTTCTGCCAAAATCATAAAATCATTTTTCTTACCCAAACCGCAAAATCAAAATTTTCTACTAAAGCCACAAAATCATATTCTCTCAACGAAACCGCAAATCAGAACCATAAATTTTCATTTTCTTTCAAAAACCATAAAAAAAAAAAGGCAAACACTAGCAATTCAGCTGACTTTTGGCACATTTACTCCTGTACCTGAATTTAGATGCAATGTGATCTAATGTTCGAACGAATGGGAAATGTATGGATTCCACGAGAAGAACTTAGTCAGAAGCAAGATGCACAATTTTGCAAAAGTGTCCTCCAGTGCCTGGCATTTGCTTTGTAAGTAATCTTAATTTGATGTCTTAGAATCTTTCAGCTTAAGAAAGGAAGTGTAGTAGTATTACAACACGAAAGTAGATAACATGCATATATACATGGAGATTGTATAGCCTCTGTGGGATTTTATTTATATAAATTCCCGTTTGCAAGTCTTTGTAAATATAGTAACTTTCTGCCGGTATTCTTTAGCTTTCGAGAACTATGTCTTTTTGTTAACAAAAAAAAAACACACACCACACAAATTGCCCATTGCAAGCTCAAGCCCGCAACCTCTTGATTCACTCACATTCCTTAAACCATTCCAATTTGATTCTTCAATCAATCGGTATGTCCGAGACGGACATGATGTTACAAGTCCTCGCAAATAAAACCATTGAACACGAAACTTGGTCAATTTCTACTAATAAAACCATTGTGGAATAAGACACGAGACTAGTGGGATACTTGACTCAGACGACATGAAGGTTGAGTTGACTACAAGTCCTCGGGATTTTGGAAGTTTCTTATACAGTTGTCAGGCCCGGCTTGTAAGATTTATCGGCCCTGTGCATATTTTTTTTCCCTTTCCTGATAATACTGATAGTTAATTTAAAAATTAAACCCTTAAAACGTAAGAATTTTAAAATTGAGGGCCCTAAAACAGTAAAGAGAATTGAACCAAAAATGTGGGCCATGTGCATTTGCACTGCCAGCACACCAATAGAGCTGGCACTGACAGTTGTATATGTGGTTGTGACCCAATGGCGTATATCCCAAGTTGGCTCACTATTCTCAACAAGAACAAGATAAAAGAGAATTTGCATTTGCTTCGTCTAACTTATCTGCAAAATTTAAGAAACACGAAAAGCCTTTAACCCAAAAAAAAAACATGAGATTGTTTCTTTTATACTCTTTCAGTGCTTTTATGTTACTTGAAGCATATGGTTTTAGTGATGAAACTGATAGGAGAGCATTGCTGGACTTCAAATCTCAAGTTTCAGAAGACACACAAGTTGTCTTGTCCTCATGGAACAACTCATCCCCTCTCTGCAACTGGAAAGGAGTTACATGCGGCGTCAAACACAAGAGAGTTATTCGTTTGGACCTAGGAGGGTCGCAATTGGGCGGGGTGATATCACCATCTATTGGTAATCTTTCGTTTCTCAAATCACTCGATCTCATTAATAACTCTTTTACTGGAGCCATCCCACACGAGGTGGGAAATCTGTTTAGACTTCATTTCTTGGATCTAAGTTCTAATGCTCTAGAAGGAATGATTCCAATCAGCATATTTAACTGCTCTAGATTGTCCCGCCTTTATTTAGATACAAATCATCTTCGAGGAGGTATTAGTTCAGAGCTAGGGTCATTGACGAAGCTTGTCAGGTTGGATCTTAGTCAAAACAACTTGACAGGGAAGCTCCCTTCATCTCTCGGAAACTTGACATCGCTCACGGAATTTCAGTTACATGATAACAGTTTAGAAGGAGAAATCCCGGGTGACATAGCTAGACTGAATCAAATGGTCGAATTTAGTGTAGCAGCGAACAACTTCTCCGGTGGTTTTCCTCACGCAATATACAATTTCTCATCACTGGAGTATTTACACATAAGAAATAATCTTTTCTCGGGGTTCTTGAGAACTGATTTTGGTAAACTGCTACCAAACCTAGTGAGGTTAAATATGAGATATAATTATTTCAAAGGAGCCATTCCAGCAACACTTGCCAATATATCAAATCTTCAACATTTTTCAATCAATGACAACCGCATGACAGGAAGTATTCCTTCGAGCATTGGAAAATTACGGGATTTGCAATATGTGTTTTTTTCTAATAATTTTTGGGTTGGTGATCTTCAGTTTCTTGATGCTTTAACTAACTGCACCCAACTAGTAGCTTTATCGTCTAGTGGAAGTATGCTTGGCGGTCACTTGCCCAGCTCCCTTGCAAATCTCTCCACAAACCTCCGGTTTTTAGACCTTGCAAACAATCTCATCTCTGGAAACATTCCTCACCAAATTGGGAATCTCGTAAGCCTACAAGAGCTCACGTTAGAAGGAAATCTGTTAACGGGTTTACTCACGACCTCTATTGGTAAACTTCTACGATTACAGGGATTGGATCTCAGATTTAATAGTATATCTGGAGAGATACCACCTTCTATAGGCAACCTCACTCGATTAGAGAGACTATATTTGGCCAACAATAGATTTGAAGGGACCATTACTCCAAGTCTCAGTAACTGTACTTCACTACTACACTTATTGATTGGGTCTAATAAGTTGTTTGGGACTATACCTCAGGATATTATGCAAATACAATCCCTTGTTTCACTAGTTGTGTCAGGTAATTCTTTGACTGGCTCTCTACCCGAAGATGTTGGACGACTTGAAAATCTTGTTGATCTATGGGCTGCAAATAATAAATTATCCGGACAACTTCCACAAACTTTGGGAAACTGTCTCTCGTTGGAAACACTTTTGCTGGAAGGAAATCATTTTGATGGAGCCTTTCCGAATATACAAAGGTTAAAGGGTCTTAAAATAATTGATTTCTCCAATAATAGTCTCTTTGGAAGCATACCTGCATATCTTGCAAACTTTTCTGCTTTGGAATATCTCAATCTATCTTTTAACAATTTCGAAGGGAGCCTTCCAACAGAAGGAAAATTTCAGAATGCTTCTATAGTTTCTGTCTTTGGAAACAAAAATCTCTGTGGAGGCATCAAGGAGTGGAAACTCAAGCCATGCTCAAGGGGATCAAAGCATTCCTCTGGTTCAAAACATGTAAAGATTGGAGTAAGCATTGGCATATCGTTTCTCTTGCTGCTGTTGTTCGTAGCTTCGGTTTATCAATGTTTGTTCAGAAAAAGAAAGAAGAACCAGCAGACCAATAACCCAGCTACTTCCACGTTGGAGGTCTTCCATGAGAGGATGAGCTATGGAGAGATCCGAAATGCTACTAATGGCTTCTCTTCAGGCAATATGATTGGTTCAGGAAGTTTTGGTACCGTGTTTAAAGCCTCCTTCCCTGCAGAGAACAAGGTTGTTGCTGTGAAAGTTTTAAACATGCAGAGGCGTGGAGCAATGAGGAGCTTTATTGCAGAATGTGAATCCCTCAAGGGCATAAGGCATCGTAACCTTGTGAAACTACTGACGGCTTGTTCGAGTATTGATTTTCAAGGAAACGAATTCAAAGCACTCGTCTATGAGTTCATGCCTAATGGGAACCTTGATATGTGGCTGCACCCGGAGGAAGTGGAAGAGACTACTCATAGGCCCTCAAGAGCCTTGACACTTCTTGAGAGGCTCAACATTGCCGTAGATGTGGCTTCTGTTTTGGAGTATCTTCATGTTCATTGTTTTGAAGCTATCGCTCATTGCGATATTAAGCCAAGCAACGTCCTCCTAGACGATGATATGACTGCGCATGTTAGCGACTTCGGTCTGGCTCGTCTTCTCAACTTTGATCAGGAGTCATTCTTCAACCAACTAAGTTCCGCTGGGGTTAGAGGAACAATCGGCTATGCCGCACCAGGTGAAACTATCACACATCTCTTATGTTTTATGAAAAAATTAATCTCCGTTTCATTTTAATTGTGGTTATAGAGTAAAATAAGTGTGTTAAAATGTCAATGAAAATTTATTAACTTTATATATATATATGGTTAAATGTATAGGTAATAATTTTTATTTAGAAAATATATCGAATTTTTTTTTTTAATTTGTTGTGTATAAATCTAAAACTACAATTAAACTAAAATAGATGGAGTGTTTGTTAGACTTTTGCTTACGTGAATTATGGTGCAGAGTATGGAGTGGGAGGACAGCCATCAATACATGGTGATGTATATAGCTTTGGGATTCTGCTTTTGGAAATGATCACCGGGAAAAGACCAACCAGTGATTTTTTAGAGGGAAACTTTAGCCTACACAGCTACATCAAATCTGTGTTGCCAGAAGGAGTGTTGGGTATTACAGATGAATCCATTCTTGATAATGGTCTCCGAGTCAGCTTCCCTATTGCTGAGTGTTTGACGCTGGTTCTGGACGTGGGACTTCGGTGTTCTGAAGAATCTCCTACGAAAAGATTGACAGTGAGTGAAGCTAGAAAGGAGTTAATCTCAATGAGAGAGAGGTTTTTTAAAACCAGAAGAACAGCCAGACATTGAAGTGTTTATGGTTTTCTTCTACAAACTTTGAAACCTACTTAAAGCTTACTTTGAGGCCTCTAAAACATCGTTTTCACAATGTGTGGTTTTTCTCTTTATGTACTCGTATAATTAGAGAGTCTTGTTAGCGAATGCTTGTTATTTGCAGACAAAGGATAATTGTTGTGACTTTGTTTTATTTTTGTTTCTTTTCTGTTGTTGTTTTTTTCTGTTTGTATTTGCAACATAAGTCCTAAGTTTCCTATTGTGCTTTCAGATTCTGTTTTTCTTTTTCTTTACTTCTGATTGTCTATTAAACTTCCAGTGTATGCCTAAGACGTTTGGCAAAGATTTAACCTGCTCTTGAACAGGAGTAGCGTCTATAAACATATACTGACGTCATATTTTCGTAGTCCTGTCCTAAACCCGTCGTTTATGTATGTTTAGCTTCAAATATCGCTTGACAACAAAAAAATATAAAGCATGTTTACAAAGAAAACATAATCTCTTGCATAAGATTTTTACGCTTTAAACACCTTAAGATTCCACGAACAACTGAACAAGTTAACTAGGTCATGGTGTTATTAATATAAAGCATGTCCCCAAGTTCAATAGATAGTCCGGAAAGAATCTCTAGCGTAGGTTTACATGGGACGCTTACCACCGGGCGTGTTTGGTTTACCATGATGTGTTCTATTTTCTTTTGTATAAGTAGTGTTTAGTTTAATTCCAGAAGATGCATGTAACACCCCGATTTTTTTGTGAGTTTTGTTACTTTATATTTTTGAGAATCTACAAGAAAAGATAAGTGTTCATCTGTTTTTTTCTCAGTTTTGAGTTGGGGATTTGTACGTGGTTTTCTGGTCTGATTTTGAGAAAAGGGGATTAGGAAGGAGGTGGTTTCCGACAGAGTACGTGTTGGAGAAACTGTTCGGACTATCAGTACCACCGGAAGAGGTAATAATCAGTTGACGTGTCTTTTGCTTGTTCAACAAAATTCTGTTAAATCTGTCAAATAACTTGCAACTTGAAGCCATGAAATAAATAGTGTACAGGTAAGCTAATTTAGGAGACGATTACGGTCAGAATAAAAGGAAGTGATGAGGACCAAGTAATCTATGGAAAGATCTCCTTGCATAGAGTTCATAGAATCAATCGGAGTACGCATCAGAGCTATGATCAATTAGTAAATCACTTTCAAAGTTGGCCCAAAGTCATTTAGATCTGCAGAAACTGGAGAAACTGTTCTATTGCAGCATTGTTAAGAGTCCGTTTGATAAAGTAAATGGATCTTTATCGGGTTTATATTTGGTAGAGATAATCATGAAATATCCGACTTCGTAATCAACTGTGAGATTGTGAAGTGGACGGTTGGATTAGTAGTTATTTATGTATTTCTGAACCAGTTTGTTGCACAGTAAAACAGAGTGATATGTTTGATGAATTGTCTTATTTGGCTGGAAAATGAGTTCTTACTGAGCTCAGATTTGGCAGGAACATCCTGGACTCATGTATATATCTCCACATAGAAGGAGAGATGGTATGGAGTTTGGGAACATGGAAAAATGAGCTGTCAAATGATTCTATGATTATATGATTTTAGTAACTGATAGTATTAAGTTAAGATGTAAATGTGTATGTAAGTATGCACGAAACGATATAATGACATGTTATGGTATAATGGAAATGATATCTATGAATGATGATGTTATCATATAGTACGAATTATAAGATATAATATGAACATGTCTGATGTAAGAAAAGAAGAATCAAGCTATGGACCCTGGTCTTCCCTCGAAAACTGTACTGTGATGGGCCGACAGATTACTTGCAGATCATGAACGGCAGACGAATCCGGTATGGGAGTGTCAGCTACGGTTGCCTCCACTCATGAAGTTCTTAGCTATTATGAGGATAGCGTCATTACGAAGATGACTGAACTTAAAGATGTATCATAGTTATATGAAAATGACTATATGGATGTCTTGCTTAGCGGGTAAGAATATGTATGTTACAACTTAGAAATTAAACCAAGTTGTATAATTGTTTTTGTCTAAGTTTATATATAATGAAGATTTTATAGTAGTAAAGTATGTATTATGTTTTCTTTGTAAACATGAAGAATTAAGGTTCAAACGATCGGGTCGTCGGATGTTATAACACAACGTTGTTGAAAGTAAAACTTTTTTGAACCTGTGAAATGGTACCAGAAAAACATTCGCATAAAGACATTGGTTTGAACAAAACAAAAAAGAGACATTGGTTTAACCAAAAAGAGATTTTTTGTAGACGTATCAATCATCTCGATTTTATATTTGTGTATCCCTATATATTAAAAGAGAAGCATTTTTAAAACTTACCTTAAAAGTTATCAGTAAAAATTGTGACGTGGTGACGTGGCTTCACAAGAAACTTTTATTTAGTAAAACGCTTAGGTGTCAGGCAGAGAACGTTCCTCACCAAAACAGTGAATTTAATGCGTTCACACTAACATTCCTTTAAAAGAACTTCATCCATCTACATTTTTCTCGACAAACACTTTTACGTGATAAACCTTCAGCTTCAAATTCGATTAGTTGATTTATCAATCATTTCAATATAATCATAGCATCAATAAAACTTCCTTATTCCTCTATACGTTTCTGTTAAAAACGGTAACCCATATGATCTATCGTCATTAAGTCGACAGATCCGTAGAGACGACAAAGCAATAAAACTTTAGTACGATGCTATATAGCATCTCCGTACCTGCCTTCATGCATTTAGCAGAGCACTCACGTTCTTGATAACCGCCCCTCATTACTGAAAGAGGACGTTGAGAATCTATTTCTAGATAAATGTGTCGTATTGTGTTTTGTTACTGCTCGATGGGGTGATCTCTGTTTCGATGAGATTGAATCACTATAAATCGTCTCGGCTTAGTGTATTAGTCTTCTCGATCAAGCAATATAAGCATGCGAATGCCACCACCTTTGCCACCATGAGAGCTATGCATTAGACGACCTTGAAGATGGGAAGAAACTTCTAAAAACGAACCACCATCAAGTCTCACGTGCTGGTCGCATCTGGAACAACCTTTACAATTTTGATGGTCGAATAACCTTTAATTTCTTTTATTACGCAACTATGTTTTCTGAATTTAAAGGAGCTATACTTTTTTTTATTATACATATTTATTGTTTTGCTTATAATATGTTATTGATCCACCTTTTTCAATTTTATTTGTTAGATCCCTAAGTCCGTAACTACTACAACGTGATAGGCGAAATATAAAAAAAAATTATTTTTCAAAGCTTCTTCTCAAACTTGCAAACACCATATATCAAATTTTAATATTAGTGCACCCATTATAAAAAGTCTCTCGCTTCATCTCTGATAACAATCATACCTTTACTTCTATCGCTTAAAATATATTTAATGTTATACATAATCATAATATATAATTTTAACATTAATATAGACATCTTATTCCGCGCAAAGCGCGAGTTACTATTTAGTATCGTTGGTATTAGGCATTAAGGGTATGACTGGTATTGCGTTCGCGGTTGTTGGCGTTTTGCAATAATTATTCAAACTCTTTTAAATCTCATAAATTCAAAAGCCGGTTTCACCTAGCGTTTATAGCTATGGTAGATACTTTTTTTTTCTTTCTTTTAAAACAATAGAAATAAAAGATAAAAATATTCAATAAAATTTTTAAATTGAAATTATAAAAATACTAAAATATATCTATTCTGTTTTAATTAATATTCTAAATTTTAAAAATAAAAATATTTTCTATAATTTTTAGAAATTTAAAACTATAAATTTCTAAATATAATTTTTATATTTATTATAATATTATGATTTTTGATATTTTATAATTATATAAAATGTAAATATTTTTAATTATTATTTAACCGTGGCTGCATTTGGTAGTTAACCAGTTATAAGTATCCCACAAACGCACTAATTTCTAACCTCAGAACCAGTCGTACAAATCTTTTAAAATCGCTAGAAACCACAACCACCCGCATCCGCAAACTCCCGCAACCGCAAATTGTTACGTTTGAACTAGTATGACCCTAACACGCGTTTTCACTTTTTTCTCTTTCTAATTGATTTTTGATTTTCGCTTGAATAGGGAGGTCTTCCGGCTTCGATTTAAAAGTAATTTCACTTATTAAATAACAGAATGTTTTGGACCATGAATTTTTTTTTCAAGTTCAAAGATAAAAAAGCTTTTAGATTAAAAAATATTATAATTTCAATATTTTGAATTTTCCTAAATCTAAAAAATCTTAAAATGAGGCTAAATAATTCAACTAAATCATCTACTTTGATTTATTGTTCTATTATCACCAATAACCAATATTTCTTTGATTACATCCATTAAAAAATTATGCAGATTCTAATTTTTATATTTCTAGTAAAAGAAATTTTTCAAATTGAATTAAATTGTTATAAAATACAATTTTTTTATTATTTTATATAAATATATTAATTTTATGATAGTAGAATTTATATTTAGCTAAATGTTTTAAAAATATTATTATCTTATTATTTATAGAATTATGTTGTGTTTTCATCAATTTATTGTTAAATTATTTTTTATTAATTTATAGTATTCATTAATTTAACTAATATTAATTTATAGAATTTTATGTATTTCTCTTTCTAATTGTCCGCAATATAACATTTACATAGATAAGAAAATAGTTTCGAAATATGCATTATAATTATAATCACGTCATCTCGATGCGGTTGTTGGCTTTTGGTTCTAGAGACCATGCCATTTTCTTCGGTGGTGGTCTGTCGGCACTTGGCTCCGCCTCGCATCATCCGTTGATGTTGATAGTGGCTATACTCCAGGGTTTCCTGGATTCTGCTTGATTTCCTCTTCTCTATGCTCTTTATGTTTCAAGCGTTCTTTACGTTGGTTGATTCAACATTAAGGTTGTTAATTTAAACTTTCGATTGGAAAAAGAAATATTTTTGGTTTGTTTCAAAGCATCTTTACGGTAATTTGTTGTTGAAGACGAAAGCTGTGGTTTTGAACTCTTATCACTTTCAGATCTCGTCATGGCGGTGCTCTTTGAACGGTGCCTGTTTCCGGTGTATTTCCGATGGTATTCTGATTAGTAGCTCCGGTGATGACGTGCAAATCTTTGAAGACAGATGGCTTCTTTGCGTGGCACGTTTTCCACCTTTGTCGAACGCTTAACACGTGGTCTAGTCATACTAGTCTCTATCGCGTGGTGTCCGTATGGGCCTCGTCTTCCTTTGGGCGGTTTTGTTTGCTGGACTGGTTGTGGACTTTTTTTTTCCACTGAATTTTTAATATTAAGGGTCAAAGCCCATCCAAGAAATATTACAATAAAAGCCCAAACATCCGGTCCAACAAAAAAAACGGGCCTAAAATCCAAACCCCACAGCCCAACTTCTGGAAACCTAGTTTTCCCAAGCTAGCCGCCGTCAACGGCGTCGCACACCACCAGATCGAGACTGTGCGACCTTCACCGCTTGAGAACCTTCCTCGGAGAGCATCCATCGATCTAACCCATCGAGATCTCGTCTGAAACCCAAGCCAAACGGTTCACCACACATCAACACGGATCTATGATATCACTCGAGCAAATAACCGCCTACAATCAATCCATCACCTCCGACTTCTATGCAGCGGTTTCAGATGATAGATCAAGAGGCAGAGAGGTTTTGAAGCGCCGACTCATAGATCAAGAAGAAAAGGAAAAAAAAACTGGGAGCCAAAGAAACAAGACCGAAGAAGGCGATACTAGAGGAGCTACCACCCTCCGGGAACACAAGCCGACGACAGCGGTACTGACAAAGCCACCGCCTCCCGGTAGTAAAAGCCGACGAAGCAGAGCTGAGGAAGCCTCTACCTCTCGGTAACAAAGCCAGCGGCGGCGGAGCTGTCAAAGCCTCCACCTCCAAGAACCGGAGAACCACCGAAAAAGACACACACAACTAAATCGAGAAAAAATGAAGGCTTAAACGAATATCAAACAAGAAGAACAAACCGGATCGACGGTGGCTGTGGAAGCCCACTCTACCGGCCGGCGAGACTTTTCTTTTCTCTCTTTCGCTTTCTCTCTCTAACTGTCATATTGGAATATCATACACACATAAACTGGTTGTGGACTTTTTTCTATATTTTCTTGCCTTTGGACTTTTTATTGGTTTTCAATATTTAATAGTAATAAGATGATAAAAAAAAAAATCTAATCACACAAAATGGGAATAACATCAGTTACTTTCCTCGCAAGTCTAAAAACTAGATTCGTTTGTCGGTAGAAGGTAATGAGATGATGCCACATGTGATCTATCGATATTTGTCGTAATAGAAACCACACTGCACCGACTGATTGATCGGTGTAAGGCTGTTCCATTCAAATGTCCTAATCTCTCTCTCTCTCTCTCTCTCTCTCTCTCTCTCTCTCTCTCTCTCTCTCTCTCTCTCTCTCTCTCTCTCTCTCTCTCTCTCTCTCTCTCTCTCTCTCTCTCTCTCTCTCTCTCTCTCTCTCTCTCTCTCTCTCTCTCTCTCTCTCTCTCTCTCTCTCTCTCTCTCTCTCTCTCTCTCTCTCTCTCTCTCTCTCTCTCTCTCTCTCTCTCTGTGGACCCTATTGGAATTTTCATGCATACCTACGTGGTTCCCACCAGTTTACCTCTTGTCATTTCTTCTTCCTTACGTGATGTGATATATTGCTCCTTACATATTTTCCATCGCCAAACTCTACTATAAGTTGCTTAAATATTCTCAATACGATTTTAGATATATTCAAAAGAGAAGAGTCCATTAAATTTTCTAATTCTAATCTCTTATGTAGTATAAAGGATAGATGATGATGGAAAAAAAAAAGGATAGATGATATAATTGGAATGACTCCTAAAAATAAAAATCTCTCTTAATCATAGTTAATAGTTATGCCACCGTGTAGGTTTTAGCAGTTTTAGCCAAAAACTAGACTAGCTAAGAAATCCAAAACAACAAATATATGTAGCAGTTTTACATTAAAAAGAGAAAATTATGATTTAAGATATGTCAGTTGACAAGCAAGCTTGTACGTTCATATCTAAATTAAGATTAAAAACTAGTGACCAACGAATAAAAATCAGGAAAAATAACTTATTTAAGTGCAAGATCATCAATTTTCTTTTTAACGGTAAAAAATTCACGACTGTAAGTATTAACACATGAGTTTGAATCCGGCCATACGAAACATAAGTAGTAAGAAAATATGGATTTTGTCGATTCCATGGTAATTAGTTTTTGGATTTAAAAAACATTTGAGATCACACGATTATCAAAAAATAAAATAAAAATCATCAATTTTTACATCTCACATATTCCAGAAAACAAACTGCATATTTGATTTTGTAATTCAGAAAAAGGCAATTAAACATGAAAAAATTGACACAAAAGGATTTACCATACATATAATATTTTATTATTAGTTAGCTACAATAATTACAATTTTATATTTTTCTATTCAGATTCAACAAAGACAAAGCGTGAATAATTGTTAAATAAACAATGACCAAAAAGGTAGATAAGAAAATTTCATCTTTCTCAAAAAAAAAAGAGAATTGTTATATTTCTACTTTAGCTAATAAAAATGGTAAACGAAATGTGTAGGTCATGTGTTACGAATGATACAAAACCTATCCACGTACCAAACTAGTGTCCAAATCAACCATCAAATAAAACAATTAAAGAAGAAAAACATAATGATGGCATTGTTTTGTTTTCCTTATCTACGCATAGAGATTCCTCCGCATTATTTGCACACATACACAAACATCATATCATTGTCACTTTCATTATATACGGTGAAGATTCTTTTCTTCGCACAAACTGCTTCCCCACTTCAGAGAACACTGAGTGGCCCATTCTTCCAAATATCACCCAAGTTGTTCTTTTAAACCATTATACTGTTTTCTTTGACAAAAAGAGCAAATTGTTTTGATTACAATCAAATGGTTTGACCAGTCAAAGAAACAAAGGTTGGCCCATTTCACTGACTTTTTATAATCTTACTAAAATGCATCCCAATGTGATCAGCAGGTTTCTTTATCATCCTAAATGTTTTTAACCCATAACAATCTTCCTATTAATTGACCACTAAACTTTATATACGAAATTTAATAAATACCCAAATGGATGACAAGAGTAGGAAAATTACATTTAAGATATATACGACCTCTGTACCTCACCAGTTTGGAATTTGAATAAATATCAAACCACGGTTACAAATTCCCACATTATGCCATTTCGTAAATGTGTGATTCCAGTATATAATTTGATGCGAGAAAGACGATTCACACATTTACTATATATTGTTAACTACCATGTAAAAATATTTTTTTTTTGTAATTTAAGGCCCTAAAATTTCTACAAAATTTGAAAGCTCTAGGCAAATGCCTTTTTCAAAAGCCTCTAAGCACGACTCTCGAAAGAGCAAGCGAATTAAATTTTCGCAAAGACGATTCAAACACTTTCACATTACCTTTAGGTTTTGAATTAAAAATTGTGGTACTTATATATGTAAAACCTTTTTTGCTTTCAAACTAGAATCTCGATTTAATTTAATTTAATTTTTTTATCATGTCTTCTGGATTATGCAAATGAAATTTATTTTATATTTGATCTAATTTTGATAAAATACGAGCACCAAAAATAACCGAAACGAAGAAAACATACATACTGGATACGAATTAAAAATATAAGCAAATTATAATTTATATTTTTTAGAAGGCATCGATTTAGATTTTTTTGTTTCTTACAGCCAGCTTATTCCTTAAATTATCTCTATATATGTGTGTGTGTGTGTGCCTGTGCGTGTTTTAAATATACGTATACTTAATTAACAATTACTAGTCGTAGAGAAGAAGAAATGGAATTTGAATTGAGAATGGGGTTGGGGTGGGTCGATGGTGTGGCAGGGTCCACATGTGTAATTGAAACCACGCCGGATTCGGTCATCTTCACTTAGATGTGCATAATACGTCCATATAGATCGTCATGATTAGATGACAAAAAAAAAAAAAAAGTTCGTCATGATTAATAGAGCTGATGATAAAATGTTAGCAATATACAATAATAGAAGTACGCTTTCATTAACTTAATTATTATACATGATTGATACAATAGTGAGTGTGATTCATAAGTAAAATTATCATACAAAATATTGTTATATAATATATAATTTATATATTTAATGACACCATATATAACATCTATTAATAATATACATATAACCATTTTATTTTATTTTGTTTAAAATAATATTTAATATTCAGTTGTATATCATATATTATATTTAATCTAAAATAGTATTTTAAATGATAAAATATATGTTAATTGTAAATTTTAGTTTTAGTTTTAAATATACAAACTTTATTTTCTTGTATTAAATATTTTTTTCTTATTATTGAAAAATAATTAATTGCATAAAATTAGTTTTTTATATTTTAAAAATTAAATATTCTACCAAAAGTGATGACAAATTAGTTTATTTTCATCACTTTTACATCACTTTTACACTGAATACTATTTAAATAAAAGTAAATATACCACTATGTTATCTTAGTGAGAATACATCATAAAAAAAAAACTTTTTTATTTTCTCTTTTATTTATATATATATATATATATATTTTTTTTTTTTTAACATCAGATCTTATTCAATCGATGAAATTACAAAGTCTTGATGTAACAGAGTTGTAATGAATCTAGGAATATAATTATAACACCAAAACAAGTTTCCATTTGGAATTTGTGTCTTTGATAAAATATCTGCAACTTTATTTTCTTGTCTTTTATTTATATTATTATTTTCTCTTACTAACCCTAATAAATTTACTCTCCCTTTCATTATTTAATTTACTCTCAATTCATCTCATATTTACCAATCATACTCAATGTTAAACTTCTAAGTTTGTACCAAAAGAAAACTTTCCACAATAAAAATATCAGCTAAGGTGGAATTGTCGAAGACTTCTGCCAAAATCTGTCAGCTTAAATGTAAAAATATTAAAATACCAAGAATTGAAATAAAAAGAAGCTACCAGGAAAAAAAAATTAAAAGAAATGAGGTTCTTGTAGAAGTAACCTTGTTGACAGAATCTTTTTTTTTGTATAACTACAATTCATAGAAAAGAAGTTAGCTTATTTTATGTAGCAATATAAAATTTTGAATACTACTAGAAATTTGTTAAAACTATATATATTTCTCTTAAAATTCTTCAAAATATTAAAATCTCTAAAACCCATTCTATAAATATAACATAAATTTTAAATTCTAAAATCTAACCCATAAACTCTAGATTCTAAACTTTTAACCCTAAACGCTAATATATAATCAAAGAGTAGTAATTAAACGTGTATAAAATATTCATTACAGTTCTGGAAATTTGATATGCTAATATAAAACATTATGTGTTTATTTCTTAAATATACTACTCATTATTCCATTTGATTTTATCTTTTGTCACGTCTAAAATACAAAATGGAAGAGTAGTTATTTCCAAACCTTTTTGGGTGTTAAATTTACATGTTTTCCACAAAACATGTGTTATTTTCTTTAGTTTCCAAAAACGATATTTAAAAAACGGACCCACATTATCAGTTTTGCTTTATTATATAATAAGAACCGTGCTCTTCTAGTCTATTCATATCTTGCTCACCACTTTTCTGCAAACTCTCTTTCTCTCTCTCTCGCCTCTCCGGTCTCCTTGCTCTTTTAGAATCTGAATAAAAATAACGACCATAGTTGTTAATTACTACTAGGAAACTAAGTAACTGTTTCTTCAACCTTTTGTTGCATGGATGGATCCTCAACAGGTAATTTATTGTACTATCATCTAAGACTTATCTCGTTTTGTATATAGTAATTTTTAGCTGTCTTTGTTCTTCAATCCCCTGAAAATCAAACACTTCAAAATCATAGATTTTTTTAAGCTTCTACTCATAGCAACTTAACATATTCGTGAAAACCTATATTTCTGCTAATTTATTGATTACCTTAAACTTATCTCAAACCCCATTGAAAGAAAACAAAAAAAACCACTTTAGCAATTGATATAGACGAAAGGCTCTACAAATATTGTCGCTATAAGAATCGGCGCTATGTCATTCCATAATCGGTTATACAAAGAAAACTATCATTACTCATTCTTCAGCAAAATTTAATTATATCTGTTTAAATGTGCAGGAAATGTCAAATGAAACATTGGAAACCATATTGGTAAGCTCAACAAAAGGAAGCAATTATAAAAACATTAAAAAAATGGAAGAGGAAATGAAGAAGAAGCAAGGAAAAGGAGAACTAGAAGGTGAAGCACAAAAATGTCCAAGATGTGAATCTCCAAACACAAAGTTTTGTTACTACAACAACTATAGTCTTTCTCAACCTCGTTACTTCTGCAAATCTTGTCGGAGATATTGGACTAAAGGTGGTACTCTCCGTAACGTCCCCGTTGGTGGTGGTTGCCGTAGAAACAAACGATCTTCTTCATCTTTCTCCAAGAACATCAATAAGCCTGTCAATTTCCACAACGATCCACTTCACAATCCTTTTACGGGAATGCCATCCTCCTTTGGTTATGACTCCATTGATCTCAACCTCGCTTTCGCTGCTCTTCATAAACATCCCCCTTCTCAAGTTACACCTTCTTTTGGGTTTGGAGGTGATGTTTCTATTTATGGAAACTCGACAAACACACACTCTGGTGTTCTAGGAAACGGGTTGAACTTTGGAGAGCAAAACGGTAATTTCAACGGTGGTAGTTTGTGGTATGGTTTCATGTCCGGAAATGAAAGTGAAAACAAGACAACTTCGGCTTTGGGGATTCCTCTGGAGGGAAACGAGACAAAGCAAGAGAATGTGAACAACAACAACAATATCTTAGAGAATCCAAGCAAGGTTTTATTGGGATTTCCATGGCAAATAACCGGGAATTCAGCTGGCGGTGTACCGGAGACTGATCCGGGAAGGGAAAGCTGGAATGGGTTGGTTTCATCTTGGAGTAGTGGTTTACTTAACACTCCTTTGGTCTAGTTCAAGATGTCTAATAAAGTAATAATATTTCTATATATTGAAGTTTATGTCATCACATGTTTGTACACCACTGTCACTATATGGGGATGTTTGGTTTTTCAATTTCTAGGGTTTCTATCGCTTTTAGTTTCCCACTTTTATCTGAGCCAAAAGACCAAAGAGTTCTTTTTATGAAAATGGTTCCTTCTTTCATGTTTTAATTTGTAATTTAACTGTGGCTTGGCTGGTTTCAATTAATTGTTATCGTTTATTTTCTTTTGATAATTTCGTTTATTATCTATGAGGGATACATTTTTTTTTACTTTCTTGTACTCTCATTTTATGATATGATAGTAGCTTGATAGTGTTTTTGTTCCAATGTGTTCCTTTATAATAGAGGAATGTTATATTTGTTTCTATAAATTGAGGAATGCTATTTTTTCCCTAAATATAGAAGAAAAAATAGCATTCATCTATTTATAGAGGTAAATATAGCATTCTTCTATTATAGAGGAATACATTGGAGCAAAAATACCATTTCTATTTTTTTTTCTATTTTAGAAATCTCTATTATATAGATGGATTGGAGATGGTCTAAGATGATGGGTCATCGGTGAGTATTCGCTCACAATCTTCCACAAATTCTTCTACGTATCATTAATACCAACTCTTGTTATACACTTATGATTAGTGTTGGATACAGTGGCGGAGGCAAGGCTTAGGGAGGGGGGTCAACTGACCCCTATGAAATTTCATTACAAAAAAAATTTACATGTATTTTCTATTAAATAACTTGTTAAATGTTATAAAATCAGTGTATTGACCCCGTAAAATATTTACTCAAAACTAACTTGACCCATGATTTAATTATGGTGACCCCGTTAAACTTTGCGGCTGGCTCCGCCACTGGTTGGATATGCATCTATTGATAGAAATGTATATGTTGGCATATATGTAGTCTTAAGGAATTTTTGTTCATAGCACAGACAATAAAAAGGTCAAGTTTCAAAAAAAAGAAAAAAAAAAGGTCGAACTAAAGTCTGATATAGTTCGATTAGGTTAACATGTCCATCGACATTCCGCTGGTTTATGTCAGAGAAAAAAAAAACATTGGATTTTGAAATGTGAGTGGTGAGTTTCAAGATATTCTGTCATGATTGCTTCCCATTTTCCAGGTAGATATTTGGACACTAACCAATTAATTCTATTATTTTGTATGCAAATTTGTACGAGTATACGTTAATTATTATTAACTGATTTGAATATAATTGGTTGATGATGAAGGGCCATACTGGAGGATTTTTATAATCCTCTCACGAATTTCTTTTTTTTTTGTAAAAACTCTCTCACGAATTTCTTGTATAGAATCAAATCTAACACAGAGATTTGAGCGTGACGACCTAGGGCACTTATATTTAACAAGTCTACTACATGGATGCAGTAAACTATAGTATTTTCTTAGGTTGAATTATACATTCTCTGTAGGGTCCAAATAAAATAAAATTTATTAACATAACAATTGTAAGAAATCCATGAGTTTGAAATTTTGTACGGTTGAAAAAGTCTCGAAATTTTGGATTTGTAGGTTGTTGCCTCCCGACAAAAGGATCAAAATTGGTACGAGGGAGAGAGCCGTATATTTGTTTCATTTTAAACTTTAGTAGCAAATTGGATAGTCAAATTGTTGTTTTTTCTTATTTACATTCCTAGCAACATCAAAAAAATTTGTTGGTTTTCATTTTCTTGTCAAGATTGTCAAATTGTTGGTTTTGCATGTCTAAGAGCATCTCAAAAAACTCTATATTTTAGAGTTTCCAAAATTCCATATTTGAAGTTTCAAGGTGTTGTTCTCTAAAAATAAAATTTCAAATTTAATTTCAAAATTATTTGTAATTTACACTAGGATCCTTACATTTATCATAATTAATATAAATCCATAAAACTTTTATAAATAACTAGCACATCAATTAAAATATTACAATAATATTAATAAATAAAATCTTATGCTAAAATATAAAATTATAAATAGAAATAATTGATTAAATATTAAAATATAAAAAAATACCAAATTATTCCATAAAATAATTTTCGTAATTCCCTATCTTCGGTTACATAAAATTTTTTTGGACAATATTTTAGAGGTTCCTGAGCAAATTTACTAGACCACTAGTTTTGTTGTATTATTTAAATTTGCCTGGTAATTATGCTTTCATGTATCTTTTTAAAATGTTTTTTATTAAGTTTCTTTTGTAATATTCTTATTGTCTAATTCTAGTTTTAAAATATTATAAATTTTATTTTAATTTTTTTTAAAAAAATTATGTGTAAAATTTGAATTTATAAAATTAAATTTGAAATATTTATGATATACAAAAGTTTTAAAGAATAAAATGATAAATGAGAAAATACTTAAGAATCATAAATGTGATGTATAATTAATTATAAGGACCAAAATGCAAATAAAAAATAAAACTTAAAATTTGGAGTTTTGAGTAGTGAAACTTTTAATATGAAATTTCACACCTTAAAACTGTAAATTTGAAGTTTTGAAGTTTTTTTTTAGAGAGCAAAAAACTCTATATTTGAAATTATAAAGTTTCTTTTTGAGATACTCTAACTCTAACTGGATGTTTTATTTTGTCAATGGTTAAAACAATTTATGAGCTGAAATCATTACCTAAGACAATTCAGCTATTCAAACCAGTGTAATATAATTAATCAACATAAACAAATTTTGAAGAACAATAATGAACATTGCATGTCAATTTATCTGGTTTTGAACTTTTTGCTCGTGGAATAAGTTTAATAACAAAAATGTTTATAAGCCTCTTGCATATATAATATATTTTTTCTTCTGAAAGTGATGAAAAAATAGACTACTCTGTTAATGACTAAGCAGTACACAGAGAATTTTTGTGAATTAAGAGAAACAAAATAATTAGAGAGTTAGACATCAAATTTTGGATTAAGGACAATATATGATCATAAATATAGTTTGAAAATACGAATTTTCAGAAAATTACTATCACAAATATAGTTTGAAAATACGAATTTTCAGAAAATTACTAAACCATGTAATAATTCGGTTTCACTATTGTTAGTTTGTTACTGTTTTGTCGAGGGAAGGTCAAATTTGGTTACTATTTTCTTCACCAGAACATCTTTCCTTTTTTTAATTCCACTTGAATGTAAGCGATACAGAGACTGTCATAAAGTTGAGTTTATTTTCTGATGTCAACCCATATTTTCTTGCAACTTGCGATTCACCCTATGGCTTACAGCTTTAATTTCTAGTGACTAGATCAGAGTTTTCTTCTTGGATATTTCAGTTTTGTGGAATTTGCAGATTGTTTACACATATCTCAAGTCGTTCATCAACCTTAACTCATTTCCGCAGGCTCTTTCCTTGCTACTAAAAGACCAAATAAAACAGATCCTTCGCACAAACCTTATTAGAGACTCGTCTCCAACAATCACAGACCTTCAATAACTCCTTGTGGATACAGTGAAGACCACATGAAAGAGCTCAGAAAAAAAATTTCTCGTTAACAGAATGGTAGGAACATGATCTGAGCCAGCCGCACAACAATAACTTTCTCATGTGGAATGTGTAACAAACATTGAACCATGAATAGCTCTTTAGTCAACACGTGCAAGAATTCATGTATTCCATATAGTGTTGAGCCTATTATTATATAAATGCTTTAATAGTTGCAACGGAAACTACTCTAAGACAACTTATCATATCACAGATTGATCCCGACCAACTTCTCATCTAGAGTGAGTCGTCACATAGGCTTCTCCGTACTTTATTTTCTTGGCTTATCTTCACGTTAGATCATATATAGTCTCACCCTTAACAAAAAGAGACTTCTCTAGCTTCACAGTCCATTATTTCTTCTTGGAGCACAAAAAAATTCCTGTACTTATAACACACCACATATGGTTTCATGATGAAAATATAAGTTCTGAGAATTTCCTTCTTCCTGATGCTGCAAGCCTGCAATAGCATGACCCATATAAGTGCGTCCTTCTGACTTCATCACCCAGCAACAATCTGCTAGATCAAAATTCACACTTTACCGCAACCTAAATTACTGACTTTCACCAGATAAAAATAGTAACCGTAATGCAGAGATCCAAACTAATCTTGAACACTAATTCCAGCATATTTCAAGCAATTAAATCCAACCAAGACAGTTAATCTGAGATCCAACAGAGATTCAAGGTTTTTCTCTCTGATCAAATCAGTATACCTTTGATCATCGTAAAGAGAGAAGAGAGGATTGATGATGACTTGGCAAGGAAGTTAAGAGTTTGTTAATGGGCCTCGACTATATAAGCGGACTCATCGTTTTACATTTGGATTGTTGAGTAGTTGGATGGGATGATTGCTCTCATTGGTGGTGATTGTTTCTTTAACATAACAGGTGAATTCTTTATGACAAGCATAGATCCAAGCTATATTCCTAAAGATGCATTGAATTATGTATGTTGTTCTTTTGGATCGTGAAATCATCAGCAAGATTCTCCATTGTGAGTTTTCATTTTATCAGTTCCAACACCTTGATGATTACATCATCACTGATCTTCGCACAATTAAGCTCAAGGAACCACTTTCACACGTCTATTACAACAGATAAACCAACACACTTGTGAAAACATCAAGTACTCTGTTTTACTAAACCCAATTTTGACACAAAATTCACTTTGAAATTTATTAGTCGTCCATGTCAACATGAGTACACTTCCTCTATAGCAAGAATCATCCTTCCAATTTTTGCTTCATCCTTACCAATGACTTCTTCATGAATTTCATTCGATTCCAAAAATTTCCTCTATGCTGATATAAGCTAAATACTTATCACCTCTTCTTGTTTTTTCTTTCTAATCCACATCGATTAATCTCCACTATGCTAGCCATAAATCCAAGTTCATACCCGAAACAAGAACATACTCTATCAGGCACCAGCTATGATACCAATTGAAAGTTTATATTTGTTGCTACATATGTTAGAGTTTGTAGTTGTAGATAATAAGTACGGTCATAAAATAAATAGACACATAGATTTGTTATGAGTTTCAGTTTTTTCACATACATCCGCAAGACCTCGTGTAGAATTATTCACTGGAAAAAGTCTCAACCTACTATTGCTAGATGACATTCATCACAATGACTAGAAAAACTATGTCATTATCTTTTCCCACAAGTTAACTCTACAATGAAAACCACCAACAAACCTCGTTATCTTGTCTGGTGGGACGACGCCTTCATGTGCATCTCACCATAGAACTCTAGGCGTGTAAATCTTTCTGTCACCGCCTCATTCTATTTATGCTCCTCAAGATTAAAATCCTAAGCTCATTAACCCTCTAATCCATAGTCTTCTTATTAGTTAGGCTTATATTTGAAACAAGGTCTACATGGCTATTTTTATATTCGTGTATCTTAAATGACTATTTTCGCTTAATAAGAACCCAGTTCCACATCAACACTTCATGACAACTCGTGGCATTAACTATTCTTTTTTTTTTTGAATGAATGTAAAATTTTATTCAATCAAAAACTTTGTACATCAAGTGTTTCAGTTTTGTGTTAAAAATCAAAAAATTGACTCTATGGGAGACTAGCAAGTTATTGATTCTTTGTGTTTAGGAATGTTCTTGTCGAGATCCAAACCAAGCAGCCAGACCTTCTTCCAGATACTGATGCCCCAATCCTTTGACTGATAATAGCCTGAGTCTGACTGTCTTATCTACAAATCTAATGAGATAGTCTGCCTGCATCGGCTGTTCACCATGTCTGCGAGCGTTACGCTCTCTCCAAACCGAGTGAATCGTTGCTTGAAAGGTGTATCTGAGGAGGAAGGTCATTGTGGGGGTAAGCGTTGGGTGTGTGATCATTGCGATGATCTCATTCCAATCTGTGGTAAAAGACGCTTGCAAAATTCCCCCTACAACTGCTTTTGAGTTCTACAACTGCTTTTGAGTTCCATGCAACTCTTGTACCTTACGCTAACACATGATAGATACATGTACTTTCAACTCATATTAAATTAATGTGTTTACTGCTAAATTAGAAAGGATTTCTCTTAATTTAGATGTTATGCAATTTCATGGCCGGAAAATGTTTGATAAAATGTTTTGCATTTTTAGTCAATAGAAGTTGATATCTACCGTGTTTAGTGGTTATTATGACTGGAGATTAAGGCATTCTAACTTGTGATAGGCCAATAGAAGTTTATGTTACCTGCAAGACTAAGATAAAGTTGTTATTATGGAAATAAATTAGCTTAAATAAGTAAACACACGTCTAAAGATTAGCGACGATTGATCGTGTTGGCATCACATGTGGTCTCTTAATATCCTTTTTCATGTCAACAATTCAAAGCCATTAATTATATCTTCTAATGAAATCTCTTTTTCCATTACTATCTATATATATAAAGGAGTATATATGAAGCTGAAGGAGAGGGTTCTGTTCTTTTTTTTTGATATCAAAGAGGGTTCTGTTCATCTGTTCGTCCCGCTATTCTATTATAGCAAACTATGTGTAAGAATTGGTATAATCATGGCTACAGCTTCTGTATGAAGCTGAAGGCTGGTTGGTGTAAGGATATTGATGTCACATGCCTCCTCCATTTTTGGGAAGCAGGGAATGTGAAGCAGAGCCGTGCCTAAAGATTTTGTTAATTCATCCTTGGTTGTGAGAAGGTATTTTCTGTTCACTGAATATGTTTTTCTGAAAGTCGTTGTGGATATTTAAAATTCTCCAGATCTTTTATTGATGCAGACTACGCTCATCTAGGCCTCTATTAGCATCCATCAGAAAATCCTACATAAAGCTTAGCAATGGTAACTTCAAGCTCTCAGACTCTAATCTCTCCATATGATTCAATGACCAGAGACCGCCTACACTGAGATAACCGACCCGGTTAATCCACTCCCTATGGAGCTGTTCCGGTTCCGAAATGAAGAATAATTACTTTTTGGCAAACACCAGTATACATCTTTCTGGTTAGTCTCTTATCCTTTGCTTTTAAAACAGAGAATTCAAATATCATTATGCTATTGACAATGTTCATTTTCTCTCTCGGGAAGACATTATTGGCGAACTGAAAGCAATCAGGCACAAGTTGAATGATGCCACACACGACAAAGAACGTGTCATGGAAACTATTAGAATTCAAAGGTCAGTGAAAACGTCCTGTGTGAACACTTCTTCATTGAAGAAGCTTCATCTCTAATAAACATTGAAACGATTAACTCCACTTCTATCATTACACCTGTATAGGGATGTATCTTTTGTTTGCATGAGTGTGTTCGACGCACTAACAGTAATATTTCATGAAAATTTGCCCAGCTTCAACGTGGACGTTTAGGTCACTGTCAGGGAAAGGGGAAGAAGCAACTGAGCTGAAAGAAGAAGGTTCAGATTTTCACTAGGAACAGTATTGGTACCAAGTTACCTTCGTTAAGTCTCGAAACCTTGGTTATGTCAACAATCTAACAAGCGATTGAGGTATTACACGTCAACCCTTCGGTTTTTGTCTTGCGCCTTTTGTATTTTATTTGGACTTACATACACTCTCTTTTCGGTTTTAGATTGGGTAGAAACACATCGGTTGTACTTCGTTATATGGTCACGAGAAAGAGGTAAACATTTTTAATATCGAAGAATTTGAGAGAGACCATACACTATGAAGTATGTGTAGTTGAAGTTTCCTGCCTCTGTAAGTTACGTTCTCCTTGAATCCACTAACTAGATTGCTAGAGTATTGAAGAAGTTAATAGATGATGGTTTCGTGAAGCGTGAGAAGTTAGTTGTTCTGTTGTTCATCACTTGGAAATTCTGTTTTGTCTTCTTTCTGCGACCAAATTTTTTTCTTCAGTGTAGGTCTATATTAAGTTTGTAGTTCCCATCACCTATGACTCCTTCTATTTACATTATTACACTAGCAGCAAGTGTTTTCTGAAGAATTTAACGGGAAACATCAAGTGAAAGATTGTGTAAAAGAGTTAGCATCAAGAAATGTTTTGCTTTTGACTATGTAATTAAGTTGCATTACTCTTTGTTGTATCAACCATTACATCACTATGAATTCTCAATTATATAGTTGGGTTTGTTATTAATCTTCAGATCTGTTAGCATTGGTGATTATTTTCTTAATAAAGTAAGGATGAGATATATCTACAAGGGATCAGTTAACTGTTCGATTCTGAACATGTGAAGATAGTTTGAGAAGAAGATGGTGTGATTTTCAGTTGAGAAAAGCAAGAATTTGTAGCCATCACAAACTAAAGAAAGGAATATTGATGATTGACGGTGTGAGCATTAACGGTAAAGCAAATGAAATCAATTTTTATTGGTTTATGAGATGAAGTGTTAACTCTTTTAAGTTATAAGGAAGGGAAGCGAATCAATATTTGAGAGGGGCTAGAGGCGAAGATGAGAACTTTAGGAGTGAATATGTAACAACCGCAAATTATTCACCATCATCACTATAATTAAATAACGCACTTTCGGAACAAAACAAAAAAAGTAAATGCGCAAACTTTTTTTGAATACATGCAAAACATAGAAAACTTTACTACCATTATATCAAACACAGCGGTTCATTTAAAGCCGTGCATGCGGTTTGTTGTCACTTCAAGTTTGAGTAATAGAATAGCCGTTTGTTGCAAAAAAAAAACCGTGCATGCTCATATAATAAAATTTGTTTAGACGTTCAATATTAAAATCTAATACTCTTAGAAATTAAAATATATTAGTTATTCTTACTTTAGATTTTCTTCAACTATATTGTTTTTTAATTAAATAATTTTGTTTCTAGCAAAAAAATATGAGTATTCTTTTCAACTCATACCATCAGATAAAAGTAAAATTTTTCTCATTTTTATAAAATTAAAATATATTTAAGTATAATATTTTTTAGTGTAAATTCATACGCCCGTAGGACGGACCAAACCCTAGTATAAAATAAGATAAGGAATGGACTAGGATTTGACTAGTAACATTGTAAGCTACTAGTAGCAAAACAACTATACTCCCTCCATTTTATAATAAGTGTCATTCTAATTTTTTTTCTCGTTATACAAAAAATGTCACTTTGCAATTTCAATGCAAATTATAATTATTTTAAGCTGAAAATTAATTGCAAACTGCATTGGTTTTATAAATAATTTTATTTATCTCAAATACTATTGATCAGAAAGATTTAATTAATAACAACTTACAGATATTTCTGTTACTTTTTTAGTCTGTGTGAAAAGTGTCAAAGTGACAGTTATTCAGAAATGGAGAGGGTATTAGTTAGAACATCTTCAAAAAGACACTTTATTTTGAAGTTTCTAAGACTCTATATTTGAAGTTTGAAGATATTGTTCTCCAAAATCAAAATTTTAAATTTAACTTTAAAACTATTTATATTTTATACTAAGGTCCTTATATTTGTCACAATTAATTTAAATTCAGAAAAAATTTATTAGCATATATATAAAATATTACAACAATATTAATTAGTAAAATTTTATATCACAATACAAAATTTTAAATAGAAACATAATTAATATTAAAAGTTAAGCAAAATACCATAATATTTCATAAAATTATTTTTGTAATGCATAGATGATCATCTAGTGCAGTTTGAAGTAAAAATGACTCTCTTTATTTCTAATTTATAGATTACGAGCTAAAAAATGTTGAAATTGAGTGATATTAATATTTGTAAATACACTAAATATATAAAAAAAATTTAAGAATCATAAATGTGATGTGCAATAATAAGGACCAAAATGCAAACAAAAATATGAAACTTTAAATTTGCTCAAAACTTTAAATGCCTATCTATAGTTTCACAAGTTCCATCTTATTCTTATTTTTCAGCCATATGTAACCCTTTACTAACTAAAGTCTTGTTCTTTTTTGGTACAATATTAACATTTTATTATAAAAAAAGTTAGTGCCAGAAACATATTTTAAGGTGATAACATTATGATTAAAAGTGGTAATGACATCATAATAGCATAAGATGATAGTATTTGTAAAACATGATAATACCATTGAGCCCACTAAATCCAACTATTGATCTTCAAAGTAAAAAAAACATTGGTTTGGTTGGCCGCTTGGCGCTATAACTTGTACTAGATTTTTCATTTTATAAATATACGATGGATACTATCGCAAAATTTTAAAAGATATTTACATTTTAGTGTTATATATTTTGTAAATCTATAATGTTATTGTTTATGTTTCTTATTTGATATTATTAATGTATAATGATTTGTTTTATATATTTTACTTTATTATTAATTTTTATTATATAGTAATATATTTTTGAGTTTGGTAAAATAAATTCATTGTATGAAATAAAAAATTGAGAATCTCCTTCATTTTTTCTAATTTTTACAGACTAAATACAATACATTTTAAAATTTTATTTAGTTATATTATAAAACTGATATTTTCTTAGCATAATTTATATTTCTATGTTATTTATTTTAGTATATTATGGGATTTTATAAGTAAATACATTATAATAATACTATATTATTAATTATGAAATCAATCTCTGCATTAATTTAAAAATATTTTAAAATTTTATTAAGATTTTGTTAAGTTTTTTCAACATATTTTGTTATAAGTAAAAATAAAATTTAAATTTACAGTTAACATTTATTTATTAATATCTATATAATGACATCATAATAGCATAAGATGATAGTATTTGTAAAACATGATAATACCATTGAGCCCACTAAAATCCAACTATTGATCTTCAAAGTAAAAAAGACATTGGTTTGGTTGGCCGCTTGGCGCTATAACTTGTATACAATGTTTTTTTTTAAACTTGTATACAATGTTTAATATATGAATGTTCACAAAATCAGCTTTGGGGCTTCAAAAAAAGTTTAAATGTTAGACTACTGTTAACGTCATTAACATATTTACCACAATAAACCATATTGGGTGAGAGCCAAAAAATCCACAATGTGTTGTTAGTTCATCTGTAGCGACAGTTACTTTAGCCACATGATCATTTACGAATGACATTTAGTAGACATTGTTTCACACTAATCCTTGATTTAGTAGTATAAAATTATAAATATGTTTTAGCCATATCAATCATTTGAACTTCTACTGTGCTCATGTGTTACATCATCAACTATAATATATTGAGACTACCATCATCAGTTAGAATTTGGGAATTAGGAATTAAAGAAGAAATCGGGTCGTCTCTAAGTCTATTAGCATGTTTATTAATTGCTAGTCAATATGGTCCTTCTCTGGATGCACTACATGGCACACTCCAGGCTTTTGCCTCTTAATAACAGATGTATCTACTTATATGTCCAAAATATATAGTTTATCTTCAATATGCTCATGAGAAACAGTTCTTTTACACCATACTGAAATTTTTGTTTAACTTCAGTAATCTGCATTAAAATCAAATTGCATATTACATAAAATTGTTTCTAAATTTTAAATCAGGTATGGGCTTATAAACCTTTTACAAGATAACAAAACATTTGACAAGTATTTATACTCAACGAGTATATTACTATATACTCCCTCTGTTTTTAAATGTAGGTAATTTTAGCAAAAATAGTTTGTTTCACAATATAAGTAGTTTACATATTTCAATGCACCTTTTTCATTTATTGGATATTGTGTGACCAATAAAATAATGTTAAGCTTTTTATAATTGGTTGAATTAATTGATTAAATGATATATTTTCTTAAATAACAACTTTCTAAATATTTGTGCTTTTAAGTAAAACTACTTATAATTAAAAACAGAGGGAGTATGTAAAAGAAATCTGAAAGTAATTGAATTTGATTATGATGAGTTTCTCTCATTCACTCTATCGCAGCATTTATTTAGCAATCAAAGATGCTAATAATGACCAGTTTGAACGTACCGACGCCGTATCTCTCATACACGCTGCTTTTGTCTTTACAAATTTAAGTGTGCATGGGCCGAAACACAATCTTTGACCAGTGCATTAAATCACTATTGTTATTTAATGTATCAATCAATCGGTTAGTAATTTAGTATGTAATGGGCTAAATAATTGATTAAATAAAACATTTGAATGATCCAATCCCATTATATGTACATGTTTTCTTAATCTCAGTTTACGTGAAACTACATTTTGTTTACGTGAAACTACATAAAATTATAAATATGTTTCTTAATCCTTGATTTAGTAGTATAAAATTAGGCAGGGATCAGATGTATACAAGCTAAGTATATTTTTTCGTTTAATATGTAAATTGAGCATTTAATCTGAAGAAAAAAATGTGTAAGTGAGAATTTCTTAACAAAAATGTCGGTTAATCTATATCATCAAATGACACCCACCCACCTTAGTTTTCTATAAAACTTAAAGATTGAGACTTGACCACAAAATAACTTCAAGATTGAGATACGGTAGAAACTCTATAAATTAATAGTCTATAAATAAATAAACACTAGAAATTAATAAAAATAATTTGATTCCGAGTTAGACCGGTTCAAACTATAACACAAATCGATAAAATAATAATTTTTAGAAAGTTTTATTTAAATATATGGTCCATTAAATTATAGATTAATAATATATCTCTATATACATTTTATATAAGTACAAACTAAACATTATATTGTTGGTTTTATATTCAAAATTATCTCTATTTTTTCTTAACATTTTAATATATTTTGATAATATTTAGTAAAATTATATTTAAAACCACATTTAATTCTATGAAACATAAAAAATACACCAAATAATATAATAAAATAAAAAATAAAAGTAGAATTTTTAAATTTAATTAATATATATATATACGGTAAAATAAAATATTTTTCTTATTTTATAAATAAAAATATTCAAAAATAGAAAATTATTGTTTTTTTTTGTAAATTAATAACTCCATAGAATTTTTACTATATGTGATGTATTTTCCAATATCCGAGCGATGAGATAAAATTCATCAAATTAAGTTTCGTAGCGATATACGCACGACTTTGATTTTCTATGACATTACCTTTTTCCATTTTCTTGTCTTGGTAGCAACCATTTCTCGTTGTGGGTCTAAACATACAAGATCATTTCAAACTATATTGAAATCATGTGTACATTTTAAATAAAATCATGTTGTAATTAAAGAACCAAACCTTTAATTCTAATATGTTTTTCTCTGATAAAATTTGTGTCTAATCAACATTTCAGTGAACTACGTATGTGGGATGTAATATGAGTGTTAAACAGCGAATGCTCAAAATGAAAACAGTACCCCACATATGGTCTCGAAATATCGCTAATATCATAATGCCACTATATTGACATTTGATCTTAATCACTTCTAAGGGGTGGGGAGTTTGATAAAACATTGTTGTGTTTACACCTATATGATAAAAAAGGAAAAATTGAACTGACCCACATGAAAAATTGCTAACGACTGTCACTGCAATAGCCTTCTATACCTTAAAAGAGAATCATTTAAAAGTTATAACCTTAAATTTGTATTAATTAAAAAAATTTTTTGCTTAAATATCATTTAATTAAAGTATTAATTAGGCTTACATGGTAACAGAAGAATCAATTGAAAAACTAGTAAGTCCAAAATCCAATTGTTAAGAAAACTTATATTAACCCAAACATAAATGTATATAATAGATATAATACTCGGCGATTTCATTGATTTAATATTCGGACTAATATATATACCTTTTTTTGTGCACGACTAATATATATACTGTATATCAAACACAGTGAAACACATTTTATGATTATGTCATTCAAATATGGTCATATCATGTATTCTACAAATCATTCGAATATGGTTTCGTTTGGAAATTTGATCATATCATGCGTTCTACAAATCACATAATGAATTAGAAGTCCAATGTGTTTTTTTTTGTATAGTAACATACATTGTCTACAATCAGTCTAAATTCATTATAAAGCCGAGGAATAGGGTGTGATCTTTGTATAATATTCAAGCAGTGGTTGTATCCGAGTATATAGAACGATGGAATATATTTCAGACCAATATCAATGGAAAATATATTGGATATTCGGTTTATGCTATTTCGATGTTGGTTACGATTTATTTAAATTTCAATTTAACCGAATTGTAGTCAATAAATAATATCATAGTATCAAATTTATGGACCGTGTAACACACTCATATACTTAGGGGAATTTATGTAATTATATATTATGTCTTTAGTCAACAAAGAAATAATTAAATACACATAGTTAGATCCACAAACTATTATATACATCAAAAATATATGCTTGATCGTCACTTCACATTGAGCAAAAAATGGTAATTTATATTCAATACTAATAAAGTTTTGGCACCAAGTAATGTCATTGCCCAAAAAAACTCGGAAGCTAAGGAAAAAATATATATTTGTTGTACGAAATAGTTAATGTTATTATACGCGAACTTAGACCTAACAAAGCAATCCTACATAAATTAGGGGTTATTCTCAACTGAAACCATCATTCTATATTCAACTTCAGATTTAAAGCAAAAAAAAATGTCTTCTCAAAATATTAATTGAAAAATCGGGTTTGTCAATTGTTTATTGTCTTAATATGGCCCATAAATATATTATTTACTAATTATAGGTTAACCCAATCTGTATTTCTTTAACATAGGGGATTTCTATTTTATGTTGTTAAATAAAAAAATTAATGTTAACATTCCAAATTCTTACACTAATTTTCGATTATATTCAAATCTTAATCATCGATAAGTTAATAAAAAATAGAAAATACTTTTATTAATATGACTTTAAAATATCCAATTATAATTGTTCTCCGTTTAAATACATGATTACATAAATAACCCACAGTTATATATATATTATACATGCGTATTTTTTTTCTTTTTGTTGACAAATAAATTTAACATTTCAACAAAAAAAAATGTTAAGTTATCGTAGTTAATTATTAAAAATATTTCTTATAATAATTATTTATTACAATACGCATGCATTTTAATATCTTTTGGCCGTACATAAATATTACCTATTTACCTTCAGATAATTCCAACATTCAGTATTTGTGTTTTACAAATGACACACGTATCAAGAAAAGTACATATCGAACAAGTGGGAACAAAAATTACAAGTGCTTTCTCCTTTGGACGCATCACAAAGACAAAGGTCCACGCGCATTCGTGAGTGACAACACACAGAGTGACAGAGATACACACCTATATGTGTATGTTATGTACACACAAGTTTGTGCATATCAGAGTTTCAGAATATTGCCATTTTTACGTGTGGAAAAACATCAGCATATATACAAAAAAAAAAAAGTAAAAGGTGATAAATTAGTGGGGGCAGATGGAAATTATGGAATATATTACATCTAATTAACTACTGCCACCTTAATCGCATATTTGACAAAAATGTTTTGTCGTTTACTTCTCTTATTCATTACAGGATTGCAATTACAACTAGGATGGAGAAATAAAGATTTCAACGTTTACCTTTGAAAAATGCCTAGAAACTAATTTGACACCAATTCACAATCAGGTTGGACACAATCTGTCACCCCAACTTTGGTTTTGCATTTCGCAATGAAGAAACTTTGTTACTGGCGATTGGCGAATTTATCAATGACATGTTCTTTATTATATATATGCAAATGTTTCTTACATATAGATATGCAGTGTATTAAGATCAACAACGCATAAGTTATCATTCCTAAATATCTCATCTTTAAATGTGTTCAATCAGTTGAGTTGACGGCCCTTGAGTTTGAATAAATGTGTATTTTGATGTTACTAGCTTTTGAATTCGCTTCGCAAACAAAATTGGGATGATCTGTTCCAATACAGTCAATCTATCAACTATACCATGGACTATACCTAATCTACGAAAACATCAAGTTTAAAGCTCTTTTGTTTCTTCTATTTTCTCCAATTTTATTTTTGTATTTTATATAAATAAGAGACATGTAACATATTATGCGGAGGAATCTTCATTTTCTACAAGTTAGAAAATTTGGGAGTTTCGGGATTGGAATAGTCTAAATAGTTGGATTAGTGTTGTAACAAAAACATATATAAGTGTTTCAGTTTTTATATCTGTCTTTTGAGGTTAAAGTTAGTAGTTTGACAATATCTACTCCCGTTATACAAACATTACAGTGATGCGATACCTACATCACTAATATATACATACTTTTGATTTGGTAATAGTTTCGTTGTTGTAGCTAACTAAGAAGCGCTGCATAATGCCATTTTGACTCGTTATTGTTGAGTCAGTTCTCGCACAATTATAAGATATCATACAATCGTATAAAGTCTGTAGCAAGAAGCATTTTTTTGTAACATGTAGCAAGGAGCATAATTTTAAGAATGTGGCCGTGGAATATGGCTCCATAATTATTTATAATATAGTTCATTTGTGAATGGATAAAGGCAAACCAAAAGACATTTCGTTACAGAAAAAAAGAGAGCTTTAGCTAGTACCTCAAAAATCAAAGAAGTCCTTTTTTCCTTGCTTAATATGTCCAATGAGCTGACCAAATTCCACCAAACTTATCCCTAATATGTCCCCCATTTAAGTAATAAATTAACTTCAGAATATGAGCTAAACCAAATAACGAATTTCTTTACAAAAAGGTGATATGTTGATATGGTTGAGAGAAGTAGAAAGATAACGTTGTCTTGATTGTGGCATCAAAATATTACCAAATAATAGCCCACCCAATAAATCCTTAAGAACTGGCTTGCTCGATCACTAACTACGTGTCGTTGTTAAGCTTCTCGGACGACTGGTAGTTGTAACGTGCAACTCGTGATTTTTTTCATAAGTAGTAGACGTGTTACTTTTATTTTATCTATATTTTATCAAATTATTTTCCTTCTATATTAATGTCAGTCCATTCGATAATATTGTATTTGTTCGGACCGCTGGGAAGTCGCAGGTCGCAGCCTATAACCTAACGTATATTGCGAAGAGAATAAATGAATCCATATTCACATAAGGTAGTATCGTAAGAAAAGAAAACCTCATTTTATGACTATGGATGTCAATGCACCAGTGGCAGTCAGCCATGCATCATAAATAAACTATTTCATACTCGTTTGATCACCAAAACATTTATGACCAAGCTGTTACATTAATCCAATTTGTTACAAAAAGAGAACGTACCCACGTTTTATAAATATCAAGGTATGCCGTCCGTCGTTAGAAAAAAAAATTCATATTCATTTGATCATCCGCAAAACATTTATATGAACAAGTTGTGTGTTTTGAATCGAATTGTCAACTCGCAAGTTGTTACAAAGAAAGATGTAGCCACGTTTCATAGAGTCACTTATATATAAATTTTCTAAAGCTAAGAACCAAGACTAAGCTGAAGTTTTTTCCTAAATATATCAATTAAATATGTTCTATCTCAAAGAAAACGGTTAAAGAAGTGGGATAAATCTATAATTCTCATAATAAAGACAGAAAGACTTTATAATTATGCTGAAATTCTTTTCTTTCTTTCTCTTCGACAAGTTCTTCCAAAATTCTTTAAATATTCAGTCTATAAAAAAATATATATATATAAAGAAGAAAAAGTTTTTTTTTATAAAGACTTTATTGGTTTGGATATTTCCTAGCACTTCCGTAGAAATCCTAATTTCAAACAGGAAACAGGAAAAGTCGTAAAAAAATATACAAACTCAAAATTATGAGTAAAAAATAATATAAGAAGATATTTCTAATTCCGAAGTTAAGCAAATCTAAACAAAAATTGGCTCGTTGTATTAATTTCCTGAAATAATAATACTGTCATAATTTTTCTTTATATGAGTTTCTTTTTCAAATATGAATCAAAAATGATTTTTCAAAGTGTCTGTTTTGCCACTAGTAGACTCCAAAGAGCCAAAGTTTTGGTGGTGACATTTGATATCTTAATTAATTATAATTATATGAATTAAAATGACAACAAAATAACATTTTTATAATTTTTTTCTAAAGTACCATTGTTTTCTGTTAAATTTTCAAATACTATTATACGTATTTATACAATTATAGTATTAGTAATACAACTAATAAAAAGAATTGATAATTTTTTTTAATACTAGACTTAATAATTGTATTATTTATTTTATAAAACTAGAAAATACAATAATAATACATATTCAAATACTAGAATTAATAATTTTTGTGGTATTATTAATTCTTTTTATTTCCACAGAGAAAGTATCATAAATTTGTTTCCAAGAAACATAGACTCGATTGGAAACTTCCTTATTGTCATGCGAGTTCCAAAGGCGGAGAGGGGCTTGATTTGTGGATGAACTTGTTGAAGTTATATATTTTTATTTTATATGAATGTTTCAAGTTAGGTTACTTATAGATGATAGTTTGGTCATGCTAAGTCATTGTAGAATTCACAGGAAGAAGCTTCCGATACCACTAAGAATATGGTAATTGCATGAGAGTTACAATAGATATAGAGTCATGGAGATATATACAAAAGATTAACAACAGAAAAAATCGAATAATAATTGATGATGTATCATATCTTCATTGCTTATGAAACACCTCACCAGCCATTCATCCCAACATTTCCAGAAGCATCGACGAATCTAGTCTCAGTCTATGATAATTTAATTAGAAGACATAATAACATAGATGCAGTATATTTCATTCTTGTAATTATCAACATATTTTTTTGTTTGTATTCTCTCACAGGTCATCTGATAGTGAATTGTTGTAGAAAATACCTGTTGAAATTAGCTTGCTTTTCACATTGAAGATCAATTAAACTCGTTAATGCGCTTCTGCAATATTTTCACATTAAAAGTTAGAAATTTAAGTTACTCAACAGTCATGTGATTAATCTATATTTAGGGTGCTAACTATCAAAAGAATGAAGTTGTACTTCCTCCACAGATTAGTGAAGGAAAATAAATATATGACTATACACGCGAAATGTGAAAACGGGAACTGATTACTCCCTTTTAAAGACTACTTTAAGGATGAATTATAATTTAAATACAACAAGTTTGTCTAAGTGCGAATGTGGAAATAATTTGATGGAGCTGTCTAAGTTAATCAACCGTTGAAACGGAAAAGCGCAAGAAGAATTTAGGAGCCACCGTAAAGGGTATAAAATTAATTATAATACCAAAAAAGTATTACGCCATAACTCGGATATATGACATCACATTATCCTTCTTCTCTGTCTCCCTCCCTATATATACACTTTCATAACCTTCCTTACCATATATCACTTCACTCTACACACAACACTAGTTTAACTTATTTCCAACTAATTATCCCAAAAGAAAATAAATTATCAGTTTAGTCCCCAAGAAATCAAGAATCATGCTAAAGATGGAGATCAATGGTGGCACTTCGGCTGCTACACCTACTGTCTCGGCCGTGGCTGTCGCCACCGTGAAAGAAACCACTACTCCCATCAACTCTCCTTCTCCCACTTCTTCACCTCCGCCGCCGCCTCTTTCGCCTCAGCAGACGGTGGTGCTAAGTCCTTGTGCGGCTTGCAAGATACTGCGGCGGAGGTGCGCTGAGAAATGCGTTTTGGCGCCGTATTTTCCTCCGACGGATCCGGCGAAGTTCACAATCGCCCACCGTGTCTTCGGAGCTAGCAACATTATTAAGTTCTTGCAGGTACATTTTATTTTCTTGTTTATTACTTGTTACACGTGTGTACAGTATGTTGTCTTTGTAGAAGCTATCGCTCACGTGTGGACATTTGATTATTAATATTTAACGTGAAAGTTAATACTAAACAATCTCCGGTGGTTATCAATATATTAACTTTTACAATATAATAAAGCGTTGTTGTTTTGGTTTTAGTGGTTAATATAAATACTTAACACCAAATGTTTTTTTTTATTCCTTGTATATATAGTAATTTAACTTTAATTTCTTAATTGAAAAAAAAAACTGGTATCCAAAATGTGAAAAGGAAGTTAAAGTGGTTAAAAGTCTAGTTGTTGAACAATAATGGGTTCATAAGTCATGTTACCGGAACTAGGCCCTACAACTGCAATGAAAGGTCAATAACAAACTTTCCTCAAAGCTACATGCAGCCTCTCACTATTAACATATCTAACCCTTTACAAAAACAAAAATGTTTTCTGAATTTTATTGTCTAATTCTAAAATTCCTTTTGACCTTTGAAAAATTCATGTAAGATTTCTTTACAGTCAAACATCAAAACAAAAATTCACAATCAATGTTAAATGCAAAATTTCAGTCATTTAAAACATTATATGCCACAATCCACAGAGTGTCCAAGACTTCTATATCATCTTCTAAAAAGCATGTTTTAGTGAAAGATGATTTTGTTTTCTAACATATACATTTTGTTTTCGGTATCAGGAACTTCCAGAATCTCAAAGAACAGATGCGGTTAATAGCATGGTTTATGAAGCAGGAGCTAGGATGAGAGATCCAGTTTACGGTTGCGCGGGTGCGATATACCATTTGCAGAGACAAGTGAGTGAACTTCAAGCACAACTTGTGAAAACTCAAGTAGAGCTAGTGAGCATGCAACTGCAAAGATCAGATCTACTGGAATTGTTATATAAAATGGAACAAACAAAGTTAGCAGCACAAGAGCAAGGACAACAAAATATGTCCTTTGAGAGTTCATTTGAAAGTGGCGACGAGTTCATTAGTAGCCCCGACGAAGTGACCAATGATTTGGGATTCCTTGAGGACAACAACAACAATAATTCATCAATGTCGTGGTGGGATCCGCTTTGGACATGATCATAACTTGTGGTATTATTAGCTCACTTTAAAGCGCTTTAGTGGTTACTTCCGTATGCATATTAAAGACCTAGGATATGATATATGGGAGTTTGTTTTTATATTTATTTTTTTCTAAGTCAACCAATCATAATATAAGCACGTAACAAAACTGCTTAAGATTTGTCAAACATGTTACGTGTTAGTATTATGTAGGGATAGAAAAAAGAGAGGTTGTATTAAGATTCTAAGATTCTTCTCCTAACGCTAATGAAGGAGTTAATTAAGATGCATTTAAATTTCATGGCTAGACTATTTGCTTACTATATTTTTATTATAATTTCTTTATTCCATTTGAAAAGAAAATATGTGTCTTAATGACATCGAACTACCGAGTAGAACAACCCCAAACAAAGTTTCGGTGAATGTGACATTTTACGGATGCTTCGATTAATAATCATTATTGTGTTGCTTAAGAATGAGAAGAATGTCATTGTTAATCTTTCTTATGCTCACTAGGAAGCGACGAACGTGCAGTATCGTTTTCTTCTGACGTGTTTTTTGTTTGTTGTCAATTTTATGAATAATATAAATACGAACGTCTTCAAGTTCTTGAAAGCATTCAATCTGAAAGACGATTTAACTCCATTAGTTAAGAAAACGACAGTTGACAAAACGATTTAAGGCATGACAGGTCCCTGTAGACTAACATCGAGTACAAGACATTACGCGTTTGCTCCATGTGGCAGCATGTATACATATGTTTACGATCTATTTATACGCACTCACCATGTATGTGTGGACAAATAAATTGCAATAAGGTTATCTTATGATAATTAACTGACCAAGAAAACAAAAAGTGTTTACCGACATTGTATCACAAAATGTCCACGTTGACTCAAAACACTATTTATATGAACGGTTTAAGTAACATTCATAAAGAACAAAATCAATAGTGGTCCAAAACTGGTGTATACATTATACCGACATCATGTGCATGCCACGTGACAGGCTAAATAATATTATGTGCATCGTTAATTAGTTATTTGTGTGGCACAAATAGGCTGTACACATTTACCCAGGACATAAGAATTGAACCGTACCGAAACATAACAAAAAAAGAATTAAAATCAAATCAAATTTCATAAATATCCATACAGACTCTATATTTCTGAAAGAAAAAAAAAACTGAAATTGAAACCAAACCAACCGGCATCATCGAACCACGAAGACATGTTTTGATCGGAACCGAATCAAAAATCGAATACATATTCAATTTTAAAATAAAATCTACATACCTAATAATATTAATTATATTTAATTTACAATAACAAATATCTTAATAATATTATGTATATACTGAATTATCCAAATATTATTTTATCCAAAATATTTCAAATTATATAAATTATTTAATATTTATTCGAAAACATGATCTATACTATATTTTCTACGAAAATACTAATTATCTGAAATTTAAAAAAAAAACAAATTAGATTTTGGTTTTTTGGTTTTTAGGATATTAGCCGGTTTCAAATTTTGTAAAATTTTTAAAAAAATAGAATAAAACCGAATAAGTATTATAAATAACAAATTCTACATTTAAAAAACCAAAAACACTGAAAATAAAATACATATGTAGAACAAATAAAATAGACGAAACTTAACACGATCTATCAAAGTTGACAAATAATATGATATAAGAGAATTTCATAATAATTAATAAAATATATATTTGCCGACAAAAAGTTTGAAATATGTTTTTCGTTTTCGGATTTAGATATATATTACTATTTTTTGGTCAAAACTATATATATATTAATATTTAATTATTTTTGTTATAGTAGGAACATAGTGGCATGGAAAATGAAATAAGTTCGGATATAGTAACTTTGACCACGTAAGAAAATGGCTTCATACCTCAAATTTGTGGCCAAAGCTAAAAAAACAAAAGGTTCATCTCAATTTAAAAGAAAATTGAAGGCTTACAAGGTTTGAGAAAAAAATGATTTGTGTATGTATTTATGCCAAAATATCATCAAACGTTGATCGAAACGGGCTGATATCGATAATTCTATGTTAACGCTGTTATATGCTATTGAAATAAAGTTTTAACGCAATTAGGGTATATAATTGTAATGATTATACAAATTGGCTTTACCTTTCCTAGTCGCTTTGTTATCATAAGCAGCCGAAAGGAAAGAAACAAAGTACCTACCTTCAGTCCTTCCAGTTTCATAATGACATCAGTTAGATATAATCTCTTCACCAGGTTTTATAGATTTTTTTTAGGCCTATTTAGCTAGAAATCAAAATTCAGGGTGGTAATTGCAGATCTATGCAAACTTTTTAATAATTGGCGAACCATGTCAATTTTTACATGAGTTGCCCATTCTCTCCTTTAGCTATACCTTCTTCGTAACGTATGGTTACCTGCTACCGGGGTTGCTGGCAAAAAAATTAATTTTTATTGTAAACGCAATACACGTTGTAAAACCGGATACATTCATTTAAAAGTATGATATAAAATATTGCAACCGGATATAACTTTAAATAATTGAAGAGAGAAGAATTGTAAGATATTTTACAAATTGTTAGGCCAATCACTTGATTAAAAAAAACAGGAATGTAACGGAGCGAAGTGTTGCCGCACACGACGGAGAGGCAGAAGATCGCCGAGAGTGCAAGAATCTTCAAAAACTGACGGCGGGAGAGGATGTGCTGACGGAGCACGATTCCGGCGATGTTGATCACGGCGGAGCTGTAGGCGGCGCAGGAGAGCGTGTGCGTCATGGTCAAGAAGATCGGGTAGCAGAAGCCGTAGTAGAAGAGGAGGTACTTGTTCAGGAGAAGGACTCCTATGTTGGAACCGAACCAGGCGACGCCGCCGTGAGAACGGAGGGAGATACCGTGGGGGAGGAGAAGAAGAAGGGTTTTTCATTGGAGGAGGCGGAGGAGTGTGGAGGTGTTCCGGGGATGTCGATGACTGTTGGTGTGGTGGTGGTGGCGGCGTCGAACCTCGGATTGCTCATCCGCCGCGTCGTCCATGATTGAGCTTCCACCATTTTGGGTAGAGAGAGTTTTTTTTTCTTTGTCTGAGATCTGAGAATGTGGTGGTAGCAAGTATAAGAAAGAGGGAGATGAATGTATTATCTGACGGTGGAGATTCTGATTTAGCTGTAAACGTGTTGAATAATAAGGACAATTTAGGTATTACCATAAATTGCACAGTCTCTTTACCATATACCCAATTACCTTCTATAATTTTGACATCTAGTGCAAATTCCCTTTTTTTTATGCCAAATTTTTTCTGAGCAAGTTGGACATGTAGCTCAATTGGTAGAACGCTCGCTTTGTATGCGATAGGCACAGGGATCCCTCACATCTCCAAAATAATTATTTTTTGTTCTCGAGTCTCTGACTCATACCACTTCCTATCTTTAATTTTTATTTTTCAGGAAAACTGATAGTAATCTAAATGTCAAACGGGTTTAAACGATTACGACCAGAGATAATCTCAAGGCTAGACAATAAACGAAAAGTACAATAATGAAAACGATAGATGTGTTAAAGGGGTAAAGATACCAGTAGAGATGCTTTACTTTAGACCATGAAACTGATGTTCTGAAACAAATACTAAAGTCGGGATATGAACCGACAACAGGGACTCTAAACAGTGGGGTTGAAGACGGTTGGTGGACACCAACACTGATGATGAATCTTTAATTCTAAAACGTTAAATTTTATGCGAATCTTCACAAAAGTGAGATTTTATAGTATTTTGAGATCCAATATAATTTTTTCTTAATAAAAAATACATAATTACCTAATATAGTTTAATATATATATATATAACAATTAATGATATTAGATAATAAAAATTTGATAAAAAAAATTTGTCATTTATTTTTAATTTTATATTATTAAAATTAACCATATAATATTTTTTAGATTTTTTTGTATATGTTAAATTTTAAAACTTTAAAAATAATTATAAATCACTAAAATTGTTGAAAGTCCCATATTAAGAAATTTGTGATCAATATTTAATGTTTTAAATAAAAACTATAATTGATCATTAATAGAAATATCATTTCATAATTATCCAAATTAAAATGTATATTCATTTTAATATCACTTACATGAAAAAAAAATCCATAAATATTTTAATTTCAAAGCTATAGAAGCATATATCATACTTGAATGATAAAAAACTAAATATTTGTGCAATTTAGCTTGATAAAAATATTAAATATATTTTACATAATATGGTTATTATCATTAAATATATATATATATATATATATATATATATATATATTTATAAAAAAATATTTAATAACTATTTATTTCGCGTATAATGCAGAATATTTTCTAATTAACTAGAAAAATAAACAATCATCTTTTGCTAGTTCCAGTTACGAAGTAACCATGAGCCCAATCAACTGTTTCGGGTGGGCATACGCGATATGACGGAAAAAGGAGAGTTTTTTCTGACCATATTTTGGCAAATTACCTTGGCATTTTCTAGCTTGAATATGAGAGTCTTTAGGATAAAAGACAGTGTTATCGACTTACGAAGGATTTGATCATCTCCAGCCGGTTACTGAACGATGAGGCCTGAGCACAAGCACTGAATGAAAATGAGTTAAGTTCGCTTGTAACGATGTAATTATTAATTACCCAAGCAACATTTACCACTGACCGAACAAAGACGACGGTCTCTCACACTTAAATAAATTTATAAATTTAATCGTTTGGCGGATGCAAAACTAAAAGAGGTAGCGACCTGATTATTAGATGGAAGAATAACTTTGAGTTAGCCGACGATTATATCTCAACTTTCAAACATGGAATAATCTGACGTGGTGCTAGCAAACTATATATGGCCACGTAGTCACATGTAACGACTCAATTTCAATAACTAATTAGTTGACATTTTCAGTAGAAAATTGTGTTCCTAATCAGGTGTAACTCGTAACTAGCCAAGAAGTTTTGAAACTAAAAAATTATGACGGATGCTAATAAATTTCTTAACATTAAGATTTTTTAAATGTCTGAAAAATCTTGCCCACTTGGATTTATTTCGAACTTTAAATTCTTTTCTACTTTTAAATTTAAAATTTAAACATTACTAGTATATTGGTAATTTTTTTTTTTTGATGAAATTTCAAATTTATTCATCCTTTTAGAGAATAGACATTTACAAAAGAATAGAAAACTACTTTATCTTGCTACCTAAGCGTAAATCAAGAGTTCAAAAAATGAGAAGAATCAAATCTACATAGTATGATAAAACCAGCGCTGCATTAGACCTGAGAGTTTGTGGCCAGCTTTATACTTTAGTGATGATATACGGTTTCGCACCGCCTTGTCTATCATAGAGCACATAGCACCTGCTGCCATCCAACTTGTATGGTGTCTTCTCGCATTTCGCTCCCTCCATAAGTGATATATAGTCGTCTGAAAGAGCAATTTGATAAGGATGGTGTCAAGACTACTTCCCCCGAAACCCTGCAGAAAGGTCAGAGTCAAGTGCCAGTCCGGATCAGTATGAGTGCCAAGAATTCGATTGGCCAGTCCATGCCACACCGTAAAGGAATACGGACATGCAAAGAAAATGTGATCCCTTGTCTCATCTTGTTCTCCACATAAAGGGCACCCTTGAATCATACCCCAAGCACGCATCCTATCTCCAGTTGACAACCGGTTCTTCACCGCTAGCCAAGTGATAAAAGAGAACCGAGGCACCCCCTGTGTGAACCAGACTACGTTGCTCCACCCCACTGGGTCTCTTTTATTGCGTATTTGCTCCCAAGTTTTTGAATTTGAGAACGAGTCTTGATAATCATCGTCACCAAACTTCCAGAGAACTACATCTTCCCCACTTTGAGGATCAGGGACCGGTTGATCTATAATGGTAGTATAGAGGTCGTGATAGTGTCTACTTCTCTGTCCTCGAATAGACCAATCATTCTCAGATACCGCATCATTAACCGTGGCTCGACGAGGTAGCCCAAGATATGGTGTTCCCGCTGCACCTGTAATATCAATTAGACGCCCCATATCTAACCAATTGTCAAACCAAAAATAGGTAGAGTTCCCATCATGAATCTCAAACTTTAGAAATTCGTATGCCACACCACGCAACTTAAGAAGTTTTCTCCACATCCACGAGCCTTTTTGAGTGTCCCTAACATTCCAAAAGGAGCTATCTTTGAGCAGATAATGCTTAACTCAACAGACCTACAGTGATGAATGCTGAGTAAACAGACGCCAAACAAGCTTTAAGGCAAATACCACTGAGGAATCCCTCAGTCTTCTTACTCCCAGACCACCCTCCTTCTTTGGGCAACAAAGGTCTGCCCAGCTGACCTTAGCTTTATGAGTTTGTGTGGGTGATCCTGACCAATGAAAAGCGCAGCACATACTTTCAATAGTGTCAAGGCATTTAGCAGGAAGCAAAAATGCTGAGCTCCAAAAGTTGACTGTACTCGTGATAACTGAGTTGATGAGTTGAAGCCGTCCAGCAAATGATAAGCTTTTGTTGGACCAACTAAGCATTCTACTACGCACCTTGTCTACCAACGGTTCATAATCAAGAGGTGTTAAAGATTTAGTCGTCAGAGGCATACCTAAGTATCGGATAGGAAGGGATCCAGCACTGATACCCAGGCTCGCCGCTGCTGCAAGGAGGGGTGCCACGTCCAGTCCAGATGCAAAAATAGTGGATTTAGTAGCATTGATGTGTAATCCTGACATAGTCGGAAAGTTCTGCATGACCTCCACTACGCCTTGAAGGGAAGCAACTGTACCATTTGTGAACACAACTATGTCATCTGCAAAACTCAAATGAGTAAGCTTGACACCTTGACATTGCGGATGATATTGAAACCTCCCAGCCTCTGCTGCCTTGTTGAGTAGCTTAGATAGCACATTACTCAGGATAACATATAAGTATGGCGATAGCGAACAACCCTGCCTGATGCCCCTAGCACTGGTAAAGAATCCCTCGAGACTACCATTAACGGAGATAGAAAATGCTGCTGTAGAGATGCATAGTCGAATCCAATGAACAAATTGAAGCGGAAGACCCATTGCTTTCAAAATTGAGGTAATAAAAGACCATTTAACAGTGTCAAAAGCCTTTGAGATGTCAAATTTAATAGCACTTCTCTGTGTAGTAGAGGTTTTGTGGTAGCCATTCACCAGCTCCGATGCTAACAACACATTTTCCTGAAGAAGTCTACCCGTGATGAAAGCACTCTGATTTGGTTCGACTGCATCCGGAAAGATGACTTTCAGCCTGTTCGCGAGAACCTTAGAGATGACCTTATAGAGCAGGTTACAACAGGCAATGGGGCGAAAATCTTTCATCTTCTCAGCATTCTCAGTCTTGGGGATAAGGGAGAGTATCGTCGCGTTTATACCTGACGGTAAGAACCCAAAAAGGAAAAAAGACTGGATCGCTGTGATGAAATTCTGACCAATCACTTTCCAGGCAGCAATATAAAACTCCTTAGTAAATCCATCTGGTCCAGAAACTTTATCGTTGGGGAGAGATAGGAGGGCCGCGTAGATTTCTTGAGCAGTGACTGGAGATACCAAGGAAGTCGAAGCAGCAGTAGGGCATCTATACATTAATAAATCCTGCAGAGACTCAATCGAAATCTCCTCTGTTAACTCCTGCGCCTGCAGAAAACGTTGAAAATGGGCGACTGCTTCTCTTTTAATGTCACTAGGAGCCGTGAGCACTTCCCCTTGCTCTGATACCAGCCTGCGGATGGTGTTTCGGGCAGCTCTAGCTTGAACCGATCAATGAAAAAAAGATGTGTTCTGGTCTCCTGCTTGAAGCCAACGAATACATGACTTCTGCCTATAAAACTTCTCCTCAATACGAGCCAGTTTATTCCACTTGTCAGAAGCTTCTGCTGCTTGCACAAAATTTTCTGGTGTAGGATCAAACAATACCCTGTTCTGGCACTCACACAATTCCTCAAAAGCTTGTTTAGTTCGGTTGGGAAGGTCTCCATAATGCGTACGATTCAAAGTTCACAGGACCGGCTTTAGCATTTTCAGCTTTTGTGGAAAGAGGATAGTGCTGTACGAGAGTGGAACAACCTAGGAGTTGAGCTCCATGTTTCCTGAATAGTTTGCAAAAACTCCTCATTTTCTGCCAAGAAATTAAAAAAGCGGAAAGGTTTCCTCACATCATCATGTACTCCAGATAGTCTGATCAAACACCTAAGGTGTTGCTTATCATTATTGATGTTCTAATAATCTATGTCCCGACAAATAAATAAGTAGAGAAACTAAGGTGTTGAATGGAAAATGGGCTAAAAACGTTGTCACACAAGTAAGTGTATGGTACGTATTTTATTCCTCCATTCACCAATTTGTTTAAATTGCCAACATATCCATTTTATTAATCAAAACTATACTAAAAGCCAGATATAAAGCCCTCTGAGAGGGTCCACGTCGGACTGGAAATTCGTCCAGTAATAATGCAGCAAATAGCCACGTCATCGGCGAGTTAAGTTGGTTTGGGCTGTTGATGTTTTCGGCCTGTTTTATTTGGATGTTCTGAGCCCACTCTCTGCTGGCCCGTGTCTTAAGTGTTGTTATCGTAACCCTAATACGTTCTCCAATCTTCCATCTCTCTTTCTGACTTTCATCTCTTCCATCTCTCTTTTCTCCAAATCTGTAATCTTCCATCTCTCTTTTCGACTTCCATCTCTTCCATCTCTCTCTCTCCTCCAAATCCGTTTTACTGAGTAATAACGCCAGTAACTCCTCTAATCAAATCTTGGCTAAGCTCATTCAATGGATCCTTTCGCATTCCTCTCCATTTTCCTATTTATAAATCTGTTTTCTCATCTTATGTTTTCTATCAAGATTGATAACTTTCTCTCTAACATTCATCACGATGGACCACACCGGAAAATCTCCGATCTCAACCGACCGCAAGACCAGCGAGAAGACCGTCGACTCCTCCGCGTCTGTGAAACCAAACGGGAAGTCCATTGCTACCTCCGCGACTGTGATGAAACCTACCGAGAAGGCTGCTGTTTCGTCTGCCAATCCGATGAACCCAGATGTTGCTACTGCTCTCTCCCCCGCGCATGCCGACCAAGTGATGTTGTTCAGAGATGTTTCACACGGCCCACGCGAAGCTGACTTGAGGTTTCGTTTGATTCACTTCTGGGAAGCTCGCAATCCAAACACGAAAATCCTGATTGGACAAGAGATGCTCCTTATCGACGAAGAGGTTTGTCTTTTTAGCTTCTTCCTCTTGCTTTAATATTGGTCGGTTGATAGAGTATGGATTTTTAACTCTTCCTCTTGCTTTAGTATGATATTAATCGATGATTTGTATTTGTTCACAGGGAACCGTGATTCAGGGTTTTATCCCAGCCGGACGTGTTGGGATATTTGATCTGGTAGCTGGTTCTGTGTATAACCTGAGCAACTTTTTTGGATCCAGGAGCAAAGAGCAATATCGGGTTGCTGATCATGTCGCCACCGTATCATTTTCTTGGAACTCTTCTTTGTCAGTGCTTGAGAACCCTCCGGTTTTGATTCCAGACGATAGGTTCAGGTTCCACAGCTATGAGGAGTTTAGGGCCAATTGTGACTCCAGGGGTGATCTTTATGGTAAGACATGTTTGATTATTTAGATTATATGACACATTTGGTATATTATGTGAGTTGATGTTTGATGTCTGCGTATTTAAATTGTTCTATCTCAGATTACGTTGGCCACATGAAGCTGGTGAATGGGCAGACTATCACGGACCATATGATTCTTGACGAAGTTGATATAGCAGAGAAGCGGCATTTATGTGTTCATGTTCAGACACATGAGTAAGTTTTTTCTACTGTTATTGCTTTCATTGTTTTGTATGCTATTTTTAACACATGTTTTTGTGTTATGTAGCGGACCGGTGATGAAGCTTTATTTGTGGGACAAGGCTGCTGCCGATTTCTGCCAGAAATTCAAGTCGTATGGAAACACCCCAAGCGTTCTTTTGGTCACCACTGTGAACCCTAAACACCTTGGAGGTTAGTAGTCTTTCAGTTGGAACTGTATCAGTCATTCTTTTGTTGTTAGATTAGGCGTAGTAATGCATGTTTTAATAATTACATTGGTTCATTTCGTATTAACAGGCACCCTTGCTCTCACTTCTATGTCGTCATCTCGGGTGTTTATGGATGCCGATGTTCAGCCTACTAAAGATTATCTTGCATGGTAGACAAATATGTATTTAGTTCTTTGTTCGTTTTTTTAAACATTTCATGCGGTTTTTCTAACGTATTTGAGCTCCTGTCTTTTTCTCAGGTTGAATTCCAACTCTGATATTGCTAATAGGGTTGTAGCTGAGGTAGTCACTAAGCCTGAGCCAGTTACTCTTGAAGAGCTATTCTCTTACATCAGGCAAGACTCTTCTAAGGTATAAGCATTGTTCTGTTTTTGCGTTCGTTTCTATGCGTTTGGGTATTTACTGGGCTTATTTTATTTTTCCACAATGAAGGTTGCTTGGTTTGAGTGCATGGCGACTATAGATGATGTTGTCCAGGGTTTTGCATGGTATTACATTTCCTGCGGTGGATGTAATAGCAAGGCAGTCAAAGGGCATACTTCTTTGATTTGCAACAACAAGAAGTGTGTGAAGACTGAATTCACAGGCGTACCTCAGTAAGTGCTGAGTCTTTTCATCTATGTTTTGGCAGCGTTAGTATCTAATCTTCTTTTGTTGTAGGTACCTCACGAGGATATCTGTGTATGATAAGACTGAGCAAGCAGTTTTTGTCATTCTTGGTGATGCTGGCAAGGAGCTGACTGGTAAACATGCAGCAGAGTTGGTTGCTAATTACTTTGAGGTATTTTCAGATCTGTCTATATATAGCAAATAGGTTTGGGTTACGGGAAAGTAGTTATGACATCATCGATTATATTATCTCAACTCATGTGAATTTTGCTTGAATGTTAGGCTAATGATGGAGTAGGAGCTGATCACCGCGTGCCTGTTCCGCAAGCTCTACTTGATACAATAGGGCAGACACGCAAGTTTATTGTGAAGGTCTCGGATCATAATCTGACTGGCAAGACTCAGACCATAACCGTCACCAAGATACTCCCACCAGACGCCCCACTGCGGTCGACTGTAGGTGTTGGGTCTGGTTCTTCAGGAAGCTCTGGAGATACTGCAGCTGATAAGAACAGAAAAGCCGTTGAGATCCTTGAGGCAGATGAAGCAAAACGTCCCAAGAGTGGCTAATTGGTTTTCTACTTATCTTCTTATGCAGTGATTGCTTTGTTGCTGCATTCCAAGACGTTTTTTTATGTTTCTCTTTTGGCTTTGTGTTTTTTTCCTTTCGGACTTCTGGCTTTTGACTTTTATGTTTAAGTTTTTTAATACAATTTCGTTATATGGTTTCTTCTTATCCTTCTGAGCAATTTACATATTGTATTATAATCTTTACATATTGTATTGTGATCTTTTATGTATTGTATTTACCTATGCTGCAATTTGGTGTGATGAGGACAGGTTGCTACGAGTCTTTTAAGTTTGTGATTATTCACAGACATAAAGGAGGACAGCTCTATCTTCTCAGGTTCGTTTCTTGGAGCAGAAGGTAGTAGTAGTAAAGATAAAACTCCACTTCTGACATTTTTTGTTTACGATACTTCCAAAATTTAGGAAAATTTTGATTTGATTGTTCCAATTGTCTCAAATGATGCAGTGTGCAGATGCTTGAAGAGGAGGTGAGAATCAGAAGAAACTAAACGCTCACGTATTGTGAATACGCACACACGTTTAGCCATTACTAACACCCACCATTAATCATCACCATGGAGCATCATCGCACGAGCAGTGATCCAAAAAGACAGGATTGACTTTGCGCTCCATCTATATGCACCACTCTATTTGCATTGTTTTTTTCTGATTTAATATTTATGCACTTTCTTTGTATATTAATTATTGGAAAATTTATAATTTGCGTTCTCTATTTAAAAAAAAAAAAAAACAAATCAATAAATTTGTGCTAAAAAAGTTATATTATCACAATTTACATTTTAGATCTGTGCTATTTAGACATACATAGCATGGTGGAAACCTGATCAATTTAACATATTTATTTGAAACATGTTTTAGACAAAAATAAGAATAATTATAATCAGATTGCATATAATTCTTAACAACGTTCCAACCCCATGTTTTCGTTAGCATTTATATAAATCTATATATAAATACATATGCACGCAGATGTATGTATAAATACATGTATTAAATGACTATATAGTATCAAATTAATTAAAACTATACATCAAATGACAAACTAGAATAAGATAAAAATTAATAGCTAAATATTATACTTTTTTTTTGCTAATTTAAGATAAACAGCTAATTGATTTTCACCATGCGAATAATTCAGACGTCCACACGCAAAAAAAGAAAACGAGATCGTCCACGTGGGTGACGTACGAAATCGAAAGGTATGTACATACTCTCAAAAATATTTTCTCTACATAATACTAAAACTATGCAAATTTACAGTTCATCTGATTAATGATCGACCAACATTCAAACAAAAATATTATGGCTGTAAGTTTATTCTCTCACTCAAAGAGATCCCATCACATCCACACGACCTCTTTTTCGGTTGTTCACCATCTTATCTATGATTTCTACATTCCATCTTTTTTTTTTTGTTGAATAAGAGTTTACATGAGATTGTTCGCAGATTTATACTAAAAGACATGATTTATATCTATCGTCTAAATTTTCAATCTCAAACTTATTAATATGAAAACTTAATAACTGTAAAACCAAACAAAATTTATACAGTAATAATTATAAGTTTACAATTGTTTTACATAAAAATAAATAACCAAGACAAAGAACATATATAAATCTTAACTAATAATTAGTCAACGTTTTATTAATCTTACTAATATCCTATATAAAATTTCAATAAAATAAAAAAAATTAATTTAAATAGTTTTAAATTTGCATTTATTTTATAATTGTATAACTAATAATTTGCTAATTTTAAAATAAAAATATAAAAATTAAATTAATAGTATAGGAAAAAATCCGGACGTAGCCATCATTAAAAATATTTGTCGAACATAATTTATAAAAATCTATATAATGATTTCATATTCTTATATAAAACATTATAGTCGTATATAAAGAATTACAAAATTGTATTGGTATTTCCTGAAGCGGATCGACCAAAGGTTTCAGCTCGAGAAGGCTATGAAGATTCTCCCAAGCGGGTCGGATGAAGGTTAGAGATGGATTCAGATCACCCGGTTTGGTTTAATGTCAAAATGCACAAATATTTAGAAAATAAGCTGTGAATTGTTTTGCTTCGGCTTTAATTGTTTTGCTATATATCTATTTTCAAAGCACTAAATGAAATCTTTAGAAAATTTGATTTTTAAAATTAATATATTATTTTTTTTCAAAAAAAATTTATACTATATCTTTAATTTTAAAAGATAAAATATGATTGTTTTAAAAATAAAAATTTTAGAAAAAAGTGGATGTCTAAAACATTTACCACCATTACCAATCAACCCCTGAGTTTATTCATTTCAAATTCGTTGGAGAACATGATAAATCAATTTCCGTATTATTACTTATGTTTTTGGTAGTCAATTTTGAAATAATACATATACATGCTTTTATAAAAAATAAACAAGCTAAAATTAATTAAAAATTATAAGAAGAAATTTACCCGGGCGTAGCCCGGACAAAGACCCTAGTTAATATAATATTGATAAATCACGTACAGTTCAAACATGCGAACATAAATTGTGGATTGTCTACTACAGTATATATTCAGAAAATTAAAGTGTTTTTAGTGGTTCTTATGTTTCTATATTTAGTGTTATTTAAGATACTATATGTTATTAAAATGGTTTTTAAATATATAAAAGCTAAACAAAATAAAAATTCATTATTTAGACACTAAATATAATTAAAATAGTAGATAAAAATTTTATTTTATATTTTCATATATATATATATATATATATATACATGGGTAATGTTTTATATTTTTTGAATCATTTTTGTCAAATCAAAATATTATGTATTAAATATTTTAAAATCTAATTATACATACAACTATTAATACAATTTTAGCTTTTTCAAAATTCAGTTTAAGATTATAATTTATAATATAATAATATGAATCTTATTAGCTAATATCATTTTTTTTATAAATATCTGATAAAATATATAAATAATAAATATTCTAATTTTATAAATTTATTATGTAATAAATTTTTCCATTTTATAAAATTTATTATATATAATTTCTTTTTGTTTTATAAAAATTTTTGTTTAAATTTGTATAGTAATTAAACAAATACTATATACATAAATTCTAAAATAGTATTAAATAAATCACTTAGTACAAAAAGTTTTACTGCATAAATTTTACTCTAGAAATACTATCCACTCAAAAAATTAGTACAACATATTGTATCGGCTGGAATTAAATCTCATCGTATACATAGTTGAGAAAAAAAATGTTAGAATTCATCACTCTGAACTTAACTTTAATGATACAGATGAGACTCTTTTGTCGAAGTATTCCACAAACAGCTTGACAAAAATTAGCGGTTAGGACGATATATTTGGTCTTTAGATATATAGCAGAACATATGGAACCAAGATAAGATATGGGGTGGACAAAACTAGAAGCTTTACAACTTTATTAGTTTTTATTATGTCTTTATTTAATCATAATATCAAAAGTCATATTAAGACAAAGTCCAAAAACCTACGTTTCTTAGAATGTTGTTTGATGGATATAAAGAAATATTTAAAGTTATAGGCCAAATAATTTGAACTATCTATATAACTGAATAAGATATTATATTATATTCATATTTATTTTTAGGATTAAAACTCAAGTTTCTTTTAAGTATAATATTCCAAGTATAATATAAAATCAAATTTGAATTTAAGGAACCATCATTTTTAATAAGAATTAATACTTCTATATTAAATAACAAAAAATAACAAATTAATCGATTTCAAAATTAGTTAAACTCCATCAAAATTAAACATTATTCATTCGATATTTTATCACGAAAATTATAATAAAAGTTCATTTATAGAAAATAATTAAGAAAAGTATATTGTAAATGTGTGCATAAAATGCCAGTTTAAACAAATATATTCATTGATTCTTATAAAGAATCGGTCATGTCACATTTCATGAGTTTAAGTGTCTAATTCATTAATTTATAAAAAACTTAAATATATTATATATTAAATATATTTATATAAATAAGTAAAACTAAAATATACTTACTCAGCATTCAACAGAAATATACTGAGGTGATGATTGTTTGTTTGGCTCCTAGATTTTAGATTTTACTTTTTGCTTTTCAATTTTTGGATTTTAGAATTTTGATTTTTGGTTTTTGATTTTGCAGTAGATTTTAGTTTTACAAAAAACTTGAATGGTAATTTAGATTTTGGTTTCTAGTTTTTGGATTTTTGCTTTAAAATAATAAAATAAAATAATATTAATGGTAAAATATATGTTCTGTAAATAATACAATAAAAATACTATTACCAAGACACACATAATATTGGTTTTGGGATAATCTACTTTACCAAAATCTAGACTATGAATAATTATATTTTATACTGACAGAATTAAAATAATTATATATTTTTTAAATGGTAAAAAGGCATAATTGTTTTTGTAATGTTATTAAATAAAAACTGGATTAAAATGTAGTAAATATATAGCACATTGAAAATATTTGCTTTTGGATATTAGTTATTTGATTATTCCATAAATATTTGGTTCTAAATTTGATTTGTTATTTATCTAGTTATTTTTTTAATATGATTAAATGTAAATTATTTTTAATAAATGTGACATAATAACTTGAGAAATCAAAATTAAGTATATAGATTATCAATGAAATATGTAGATTGGTTTATTCTGAAATTAAAAGTATATAAATGGTTATTTTCATATTATATTTTGGATGTAAAATATTTATTTAAATTTAGTTATTTGGAATACTTACTATTTGATATTTTGATCACTTCAATCGTTCCTTATTTATTTTTATTATATTAATACATAAATATACAAATATTTTAATAACAAAAAAAATACAAAACCCAACGTGCATTGTTGAGAAAACCAGGAAAATATTGTTTTTTGGTTTTTTCTTAATTACAAAAGCTGGTTTTCTTATATTTTAGGGAATCCATTTTCTCAAAATCTTGATTGGTACAAAAATGGATTTTAGAAAAACAAAAACCAAAAATTGTTTGAAAAACACAAACAGTCAACCTCTGAATATTTTATTTTCTATAATTTGTTGTTGTTTAAGATGGAAGAGAAATATAAATAAATGTGTGTTTCTAATAAATATAAATATTTTAACATAATCTTATTAGTAATATAAATTACATAATTATTAGCTCTTTACTCTTTACCAACTGCAAATAAGTTAGGTTTATATGTATTTTTGTTGTGTTTCTATAGACGTTAAAAATATTTCTAATTGAAGTCAAAACTGTTACTAATAGAGTATATATCACAATTTATTTTAGTTTATATGTTTTCGGTTGTTTATGTACCTCGATTATTAAAATTCATATCTAAGGGTTAACAAACTTTTTTTGTGTCGTGTGTATTTCTGAAACAGTCCTTCATATACTGGTAGACCAATAAATTTCTACAAAAAAAAATTGGGAGCTTAGAAACTACTTTTTACCAGGATCCACAGCTGAGTTATGTTGCATGTATGGATGGCACATGCACACGGTTTGCGTAGTTTGTCAACATGTTAAATAGTAAATAAATAACAAACAAAATTCTAGAGTTATTATGATAATTTTTTATAGAAACTAAAAAAATATCATTGGTTTTCATTTCTTTTTAGCTTTCTCACTCCTTGAAATAGATATAGTGAATGCATGTGGAGATGTATAAGAGTGTGAAGGAGACAATGATAAACTAGAATAAAATGGCGCAGTCTTTTCAGTTTTCGCATGGTTCTTTTCTCATTGCATCCAAACCCACATATGGTTCTATTTTGTGATATTAATTCTTCAAACGGATAAAATATTTAGCTTAGAAAAAGATTTACTCGTTAACTAGATATAGATAGTTAAGTGTTTTCTGGTATATATTTATTTATTTTTTGATTAATCGGCAGATCTACTAAACCTATTGAAAAAGTAGAATAATTTCCAAATGCATGTGCAACCTACTAATGGATTCTCTATCTAAATATTCAAATAGACCATAAACAACAGATCTATATCCGTGCGGCCACGTAATGTACATTTTGTTTTTTTTTTAAAGAATTTTTCAGTATATTGTATTACCAACTTACAATGTTACCACATATGATGCCTGCTATTGATAAAAAAAAAGAAATATTTTTGTGGCACGAAACAAGTTAAAATACAAATAATTTCAATTAAATATAAAACTATGTCTTTGCATAAATTTTAGCGAGAGAAGAAATATGTTTTTATTTGAAGGAAGCAAGAATCATTCATACTAACATTTATCTTAGCATATCCATAGACAGTAATATATGAAACGGGTTACGCTGTATTCACAACATCCGTTAGTACTTACATATAATGAGAATAGATTCAGCAAAAAATAACCGATTGTCTGGAACTTTGTGGTTAAATAGTAAGTAAAAAAGTTTGGAATGTTAACACATTTCATATTAGATTTACTTGCTATACGAAACTAAATCATATGTTACTTCGACACCTTATATCAATATAGGCATTGCTTTCGGCTCATTTAAATATTCGGAAAAAGAATATATCCATAGGTTATACTAGGCGTGGACACTTTACCAGATATTCGAAGCTGCATCCGAATCCGATCCGAAAAATTCGAACCGAAATCCAAACCGAAGTAGCAAAATATCTGAATGGATATTGAATTAGGAGATATTGGATATCCGAACCCGAACAGATAATATCCGAACTCAAATGGATATCCGAAGATAACTGAACATATGTATAATTAACCTTTTATTTCTAGTTTATATCTTTCATTTTATATAAAATATTTATATTGATACTACATATACTTTAAGTTCATATGATATACATACAATTACGGAAAAAATGATTTGCTACTCACTTAAAATGCATGTACAACTTTTTATTTCAAGAATTAAAAAAAAAATACATCCATAATTAAAAAAATAACCAAATTAATGTCTTTTTAGTTTTAAAATGTTACGTCCAAATCTATTAACCATTTAATTTATTAAAAATAAAAAAAATTAGTTAAGTGAAAGTTATATTTTTAAATATAAGAAATTTGAGAAATGATTTTTTTTTTTAAATCTAAATATTTGAACCGGATCTGAAATAACTGAATCCGAACTAAAAGTATCTGAACTCAATCCAAAGTACAGAAATACCGAACGGGTTCTACACCTTGATACCAAAATAGCCAAAAATTCAAAATACCCAATCCGAACCCGAACGGTACCTGAACGCCCATCCCTAGACTATATCTTATTTTGGGAATTAGTTTGAACTTTTTTATATGTCTGGAATATCCACATATTAATTAAAAAAGAAAAAAAAGCTACCAATTCTCTTTTCTATTTGCACTACAAATGTATATCCAAAATAGTGTCCCATCGAGATCGATGAATTAATATATATATATATATATATCTTGACTCGTGTAAATAGACTTTAAGGTCTATCTTGACAAAATCAAAACTACAAATAAATCAGTCAAAAATAAAACTACAAATAATTCCTGGCAGAAATGCTTTTTTTTTTGTCTAGGTGAGCGCAAGACTAGACTTGTTACTAGTGTCCAAGAAGTGAAACAACGCGGTTTCATTCCTTCTAAAAAGATTATAATTAATTATTTCACTCTTCTAATTAATAATATTTTATCTTCTTCTGAGTGTTTTTCTTCTGTCTGCATTTTGAAACTTACATGTGTGTGGATTGATTTTCCATACAAATTACAAAAGGTCATTTTGACGATCAGCTTAACTTTTGTTTTTGGTGTAGCATCTTAAATTGTTTTGACCAAGGGCAGATTTTTAAGTTTAATAACTGAAGACATAACATTAACAACAAAATGGTCAACAAACTACTATAAACATTTATCCCAAAATAAAAAACTGGATATCGCAAAAATAAAATTTATTAAATACAATTATTAAATTACTTTAAATCCTAAACACTAAACTCTTAACCAAAATAGAATATATGTATATATTGTATAATTAATATATATATATATATATATACACAAAAGTTTCAATTTTTGGTGTTTATTAATTTAATATATCTATTTAAAATTCTAGTTATAATTAATGATATAATTATCTTTTAATATATTAATAAATTATATAGTATATTTTCATTTTTTGTTATTTTGGAAGATAAATTATTTTAATCTAATATCAGTGAAAATGGATTCTACACACTAGATAGTTTTAAGAAATTTCAAAGTTAATTTATAAATAAATTGACAAGAAGGTCTTCTTTCAAACATATATAAATTAGGGTATAGTTAACAATCTATTCTATTAAAATAAAAATATTTTGAAATTAATATCGCATTTCTGTGTGTTTTATAGAAAATACAACTGTTTTCTTATTATCTTTAGGACTTTCCTTGTAAACAAATTACTCATTATTTATACATTAAACCGTTTAAGTAAAATACATTATCATGCATGAAGTTATATTATCATCTAGTGAAAATTTATAATTTTTATAATTTTATTATTTACATAACTAATTAAATTCATAAATAATATTATAAATAAACAGTTTTCTGTTTTAATTTTTGAAATAAAAATTATATTAATTTATAGAGTTTTGCTAAACTAAAGATTAGTTAAATATCATCCACCGTCATAATATGCTGAATTATTAAAAAATATAATGCATTTGTGAAAATTAAATGATCAGTACATCTTACATTTTTATATCTACAAGATAACAAGACTAAAACAATATATTATATAAAATGATTAAAAATAAAAAGTTAAAATTATTTTTATATTAAATTGTGGTTCAAAATCTAATGATAAATTAAAATTGAAACAATTAAGATCAGTTAAATACATTTGTTACTTTTAAAACAATACTAGATCTTGACCTGTGCCTCCGCACGGGTATTTGTTTTTGATTTTTGTAAACGTTTAAAAATTAAATACATACATTATTGTACTAATTAAATTAGAAGATGCTAATTAATTAAATATAATTGAGTTGGTTTTATTATTCTGAAAATTTTAGACGATTTTGATTAATTTAATTTTTAATAAACCAATAAATTAATCTGATCATTTAATCTATTTTATAGTTTTTTATGGATTACGAAATTGACTTTTTGATTTTGATTTTTTAAATAAATGAATGATTGTATATCTTTTAAATTTATTAGATAGCTAAATATTAGGCAATTTCATAACAATTTTAATGAAAATTGCTATTTATAAGGCCAATGGCATTGGATGGTAATTATTAAGGAAAATTTAGGATTAAAATTTATTTATACTTCAGTTTTAATAGTTTAGATATTTAATTGAGAGCTAAAAATAAATAAAAAGAATATTGGAGCCGTGAATTCAATTAACTCAGCATAACGGGACGTGGTTTGCCCAATTTGGCTTGAAGTTATAACTATATTTTTCTCAAAAAAAGAAATCCATATTTCACTGAGGGCACGTGCACCCATAGTTTTCAAGCTGAAACTGCCCCTGATTTTGACTACCTAATATTTTAATAAATTGTTCTCAGGCTAGCACCTCAAGCCACTGTCTATTATACATGGCGCGAGAAGACGAGAGACAACATACACAGCGAAGTGGACACCAAACCAGCTTGCAAAAGTAATAGAGAAGACCATTAGAGCATCAGCAATCCTGATACCCTCTCTCTCGATAACCAAGGTAAGTTTTCTTCTTATTTTATTATTTTTATTTTTTATTCAGTTTAAAAAAAAAAGAAAAAGAGAGCCAATCGCGGGTTTCTACGTGGCAATAGGACCCGCGCACAGTGAAAAATCAGTGGAAGATTAATCTTTAGCTAAGGATTAATTTGGCATATATTTTTAAATATAGAGGGTCCCACAAATTATTATAATAAGTTTAATGCTAAATATTTTGTTAAAAATCACTATTGGAAGTGGTCTTAGGCAAAGGATTGTATCTAGTCAATACCATGAGCAGAAAGGACTCGCAGGATTGTTGCAGCGTTGGTTTGGTGCTCACATTGAGCAAGGATATGAGTTTAGAACGTAAATATTTTGTTTTTAGATTTATTTTGTAAATAACCATTCATTTTTTCATAATGATCAATAAATTTAACTTTTCATCAAAAAAAATTGTTCTTAGCATAAAAAAGATTTAATGTGTGGAGAAAAAAAGAATTTTATGTTATTACTAATTTTTTTTGTCAGAATACTAAACTTTGTAGTTGTTAAAGAATGATATTACTTAAATAGTTTTATGTAAACTATATATCGACATACCCGCGTTATGTGCATGTTTTTGTTTATTTTTCCTTAAAAGTAATGAATTGTATATATGTCAGGTTTAAGATTGCCAAAAATAGTAATGAAAAAATTTAACAATCGTGGTATTCTGGTTATAGTGGAACTCAAAAGGAAATGGAATGTTCATGAATGATGAACCCCAGGTTTTAACGGAAGATATTTCAGAGCCTTCTAAAATCAATACAATCATATTCGCCATCGTATGGCTGGCACAGTTTTTTTTTTTGTTTTTTTGTTATTCAACCCAATTTCCTAATAATCAATCTATACACAATCATCCGAACTCCCAAATCCACAAATCATAACCTTAACCTAATAGTTTGTTTCTTCTTTTGTCAATGAGGTCCTCCCACATACGTGGAGAAGAGGTGACCTCCCAAAACCACTAAACCAGAATTGTGCGGCACAGTGATATTTTTGCTCACAAGATAGCTCTCTATTATATTTTAGATTTATACGGTCACCGACCACTAGGTCATCTCGGTCGGGTTAGCCCTGTCCATTTTTAGAAAGTACTATCGTTGAGCCTTCGTTTCTCCTTTTTAGGAGACGTTAGTTCCATTTCCATTATATTCGTTAACTATTTTATTTCGAAAAGGATTATATTCGTTAACTTCTCAAGTTCAAATTTTTTTTTTACTTTTCTCAAATTTACCAACTCTCTAGTCGCGATATAAGCTGGGGTGTACAAAACGCATAGTTTTTTAATAATCTTACATTTTCTGAATAACCGGGGTTCATCATTCATGAACAATTACGTAAAATATACATTTCGCTGTATATTATGAAGTAATATAATTTCCAACAATGAAACGTCAAAATGGAAAACGATAGTAAACTCTTAATTAGAAACAAATTGTTAAATATTCAAAAAATGGAAATAACAAAATTGGTAAAATGACAAATCAGGAGAATTAACAATAACGACTAAAGTTCATACTGTATAAATATATACATGAATGATCAAGAAGTTGCATTGTGTCTCAAAACCTAAAGATCTTATTCGATCACCATGTCTTATGCAACCAGAATGATGAGTGTTACACTCTCTCTTCAAATCATTACAGCTTTTCTCTTTATTACCGCCACAGCCTCATTACCTCCAAGCGGCTTCACCATGGACCTAATCCACCGTCGCACCAATTCATCTTCTTCTCGACGCTCTAATACTTATGATCAACTCCGATCATCTCCTTACGCCGACATCTTCTTTCAAGCCTCCGAGTATCTTATGAAACTCAAAATCGGTACTCCTCCTGTCGAGATTGACGCAATCTTAGACACAGGAAGCGAGATCATATGGACACAATGTTTGCCTTGTCTTAACTGCTACAAACAACGCAATCCAATATTCGACCCTTCCAAGTCCTCCACCTACAAAGAGCAATTAAAGTGCATTACCCCTAACCCCTCTTGTGATTATACTTTGCTATACGGGGACCAAAGCTACTCCAGAGGAAGCTTAGCAACCGAGACCGTCACCATCCAATCCACTTCTGGCCACTCCTATGTAATGCCTGAAACCGTTATTGGATGTTCGCACAACAGCTCAGGGTTTAGAACAACCGCTTCGGGCATTGTTGGTCTAAGTTGGAAATCTTTATCTCTCATCTCTCAGATGGGCAAAAACATGCACGGTGCCTTTTCTTACTGCTTCTCCCCTGAGGGAAAAAGTAAGATCAGCTTTGGAAGTAATGCTATTGTGTCAGGGAACGGGACTGTATCAACACCTATGTTTACGAAGAAGGAGAAACCCGGTTTCTATTACCTAAACCTAGACGCGGTCAGCGTTGGGGAGGCACGCGTTGAAACATTGGGGACCCCGTTTCACGCCGTAGACGGTAACATATTAATAGACTCTGGAACCACTTTAACCTATTTGCCCGCAAGCTACTGCAGCCTAGTGAGGGAGTCAGTGGAGAAGGTTGTGACTGCGGAACGAGTAACTTTCTCGGACATCGACAAACTTTGCTACAAAACGAATACGATGGATATCTTTCCAGTGATCACAATGCATTTCAGTGGAGGTGCAGATCTTGTTTTGGATAAAAACAATACGTATATGGCTAATGGACAAGCCATTTGTCTCATGATTATGTGTGGTCCGGTAACACCAATTGCTGAAAAAGCTGTCTTTGGCAACAGAGCACAGAACAACTTCTTGGTTGGTTACGATCATTCTTCACTACAGGTTTCGTTTAAACCCACCGATTGTGGTGTTACACAAGACATGCCAAGAGACTCAACTTCTGCAGCGTCGTTTTTACAGTTAAACATTAAGTTTGTTTTATTTATAGTTGTCCTTTCACTAATAAGACTATAAAGAATGGTTTGTTTTATTTATATATATATGTCCTTTCATTAATAATAATACCATAGAGAATGGATTTGTTTTATTTAATTTGTCCTTTAGTTAGACCATAAAGAATGTATTTGTTTTATTTAATTTGTCCTTTCGTTAACTTTCACGCTTTCTTACTAGATGCAAAAATGGTATATTTCTTTTGAATAAATTTAACATATATTAAAAAAAAAAGACAATAGAGAAATGGATTTGTTTTGAACATCAGTATGCACTAGTATGACCCTTTAGACGTAGCTTCATCATGACATATCTCCAAGAATTCCTCCATCACTTTTCTCGCTTTTTCCATTGATGATGTAGGAAGATACTCATTTGGTTCTTGATTATTCTTTGGTTGAACATCTTCTTCGTTACCTTCAACTCGGTTGTATTCAAACTTAAAATTATCATTTTGGAAATATTTGAGCCATGTGATCAGATGTGATTCTGAGCTTGGAAGGTGAGCTGTCCTCTGAAAATTCCCCATATCTCTGCGATCCATTCCAAATTGTTTAGAAAGCTTGTTTTGGAATACAAAAGTTGAACCAGATTGATCTAAACCTGGTTCAATTATTTTCAAGAAATACAAAACCAGTTCAAGTGAATTTTAATTGACTTCATGGGTACATTCAGATTGTTGATGTTGGTCATCTAACAACCAATCAGAGTTTTGGTTCTGTTTGACATCATTTTAAAACCGGTTTTAGTCACAATCTCTATAAAGACAGGGAGTACCAACTCAAACATAATGTATAAAACATAAACAATGTAGTTTTAGTATCCAATGTAAACATCTGAACCTTTTGGAACTATCAAAGCCATGGCCGTTGAACTCTTTCCTCACACTGACCACGAGGGCCAGATCTAAGCACAGTCTAATGAAATATTGGATTTTATCCCCAAAAATTTTAGATATAAGCTTTCAAATTATGCCAAAAAAAATTATGAAAATTCTTGAGAAATGTTTTAGATCTGGCTCTACTTACCACTGGGACATATAGTAAATGCTCCTTAAGAGGTAATATATAATAATATAAACTCTACTAAGAGATGAAAGATTCCTCATGTAGCGCCACCAAAAACAACAATGTATGAAAAATTGTATATGTTTCTTAATCCAAAAAAAAAAAACAAGAAAACAGTTTAAAGAAACTCTCCTTGGAAATAAGTGTAACGAGCTCTGGTTAAGTTATCTCTACGTTTCTTGTAAACAATAGCTCCCATTACAATGGCTCCTACTCCAAGTATAGCTCCAATGGCGATCCCAGCTTTTTCCAATCCACTCATCCCGCTTTCTTCTTCTTTCTCGAACTCATCACCATCCTCGCTTGCTTTGATATCGTCTGGTTTTCGCTCTTCTGCCGCAGGAGACGGCGTCGGAGAAGGGAAATACTCTGTCTCCGGCTCTGAATCCTCATGGGAATCGTCCTTTGACGGAGTGGGAACAGGCGCTGGTTCAGTAGATGGAGATGGTGACGGTTGAGGAGGAGGTGGTGGAGGAGAATCCGCTAGGGGCTCATGTCTTGGTGATGAAGCTGGTGGCGGAAGGGAATCCGTTTCTGGTGGTGACGGAGATGAATGTGATTCCGGTGGCAGAGGAGAATCACGTCCTGGCGAGATAGCCGGAGAGGGAGACTCCTCCTCAGCGCTCGTGAGAAGACACATTGATAGAATAACAATGAAACAGAGCCTTTTCGCGGTCGTCATGGCGATTCAATATAAGCTTCTATTGTCTTTGAGAAAGCTACGAAGAAGGAGAGAATGAATGTGGAACAAGATGAATCATTGCATGTTTCATGTTAAGTTAAAACGGTTGACAAATACTCAAAACTAGTTGTATTTTTAATTCATATATCATTTATTTTGTTTAATGATGTTGCTGCTACCCATGTCGAACGCATTAAGCCTGCTTCATTATTCAAACTTGGCTGCATGTATTTTCTTAATTTAAAAGACAACACTGGTGCATGTATTTGTTCAACTTGGGTAGTAATACTCTCATTCGTTCTTAAAATATGTAACCCGAATTTGAAAGTCTTGAACCAGTGGCGTGTCAGACCCTCCAAAGGAAGGAAGGAGACGTGTATGTCTGGGAAAAAAAAAATCAGAAATTCGAGATCTGAACCAAAAAACTTGAATCCATATCCGAATCAAGCTGTAATATAACAAGATATTATCAACAAAAAAAAAGATATTATCAAAATATGCTTAATATATATTTTTAAAATAAATAAATAAATTTGAATCTAATATTTAAATATAATTATACATTAATATGTTATTACTTTTATTTAAAAAGGAAAAATAAAATATAATGATATTTGTATACATATATATATAATTTAATAAATGATTTAAACACTAAAATATTTTATAGATAATTGTGATTGCGAGTATCTTTATAAAACATACACGATATTTTGATCAAAATGCGAAACGAAGTATAAAACACGGTTTATCTCATTTCGATTACAAAAGAATATAAAAAATAAACTTTGACTAATATGAAATGGGTTGACAAAAAGTTAATATTAACATTTTATCATAAATGATTACGTGCTTGTGCAGATAAAAGATATAGTGTTTGTTTATTTCTTCAGTATACTCACCTTTCGGTTGAACATAAGAAAAAGAAATGCCAATGTATCGTACAGTATATAATTACACTTCTTATTCAAGAATTTTCCTGAAATATTCAGGAAATTCTTAACATGTTAACTCATCTCATGTGAAATTATTATCACATAAACAATAGTTCCCTTTATATTGTGTGATACTGTGATAGAGGGTAGCAATGTACATCTTGTGAAAAAAAAAAGAGTATTTGGTCAACTATAATGGGCTAAGGCCCAAATCAGGCCCACTCTATTGCGTGATTCGTCGTCTGCAGTACATTTTCCCCAGAAAATCAAAGCTCGAGAGAGAGAGAGAGAGAGTTTGACGATGATCAGCATTCTCGCTCAGGTTCTCCTCTTTCATCTCTCAGAATTGATCTGATGTATTGTTATAAATAATATATTATTCGTATATTACAGGAGCGTCTTGTCGGCGCCACGCTTGGCAGCGCCTTGACTGGATTCATCGTCCTCGAGCAGCGAAAACGCATCCATGAATCCCTCGCCCTTCCTAAATCTCAATCCATGGATCAATCTCAGGTTCTATTTTGTCACAAATCCCTAGATATCATCGTCCAATTTCTGGTTTGTTCTCAGTTCCGGTTTAGGCTAACCAAGACGCTCGCTGCATTGATATAGAGTCTAGCTGGGTTAATATATGAACTTCTGGTTACAGTTTAGAGATCATAAGTTGCAGTATGTTTGTTTCCAGGTGAGAGATGGCATGTTGGGGAAGCAATATCGGATGGAATTTGCATCTCTGTGGAACAAAGCTGTCGACCAGACATTTGAGCCTGCTATTGAGTATCTTAGTTCTCGTAAATGGTAGAGAGATTTGATTCAACTCACTTTTCGATTCCTACCCCCTTTTTTTAATTAGATACTATGAATATTTGGGGCTTGTCTTGAATACTGCACCATCCTTGCTTTCTTGAGAAGAGAGTTGTTGTATTTACTGAAAATGTTAACATGGGTTTTATTATTCGTTTAGCTGAATGATTGTGACCCGTTATCTTGTGTAGTCATCTGTTATCGGCAGGTGATCAATATCTGGCCATGCGGTAAGCAGTCGAAATACGTTACTCTAGTATTAAACCACTGCATGTGGAAATTTAGATAAGAGTTGCAAATGGAATGGATGGAGTTTGTGATCATCCATACAAAACAGTAGTTAATATAGCAGTGGTTTTGGCACAATACAAGAACAGGAACACAAGAAAAAAAAAAAGAGTCTAGATAGTATCAAAAATTGGTCTGAGGCAGCCTATTAGCATCCTCACGGTCTAATCTTCCAGGGATTGCAACAGATGGTGCACGTCGATCACCCGGGAGATGTATAGCATCAGCTGAGTTGCGCTCGAGATTCTCGCAGTTACAAATCTCGACCATGAAACCAACCATCCGGGTTATTAAAGAAGAGCTGGTCGATAGCTGCGTCTTCCTGGTCTCTTCATCTACTTGACATTCACTTCCTTGAGCCTCTTTTCCAAATGGTCCGTGTTTGAAGAGGGCAACTTTTCTTCGTCTTTGACTTGCACCAAATGGATCCCAACAGCACCGCTGAAGTCCAGCGACGCAGGACGCTCTGTCTCCACGAATCCCAACACTTTTGTGTAGAACTCTAGAGACTTTTTAACGTCTATGCAAAGTCTTGAGACATGGTTTAACGCCATCAATGGCGGCCTTGATTCATTCTTCTCCATTAGATTTCCAGAAATGGCTTTGGTCTAGAGGAAAGAACTATCTTAAAAGCGGGAGCGGTCGAAGGTTGAAAGTGACATGTGGCTGAATAGGGAGCTTGCACGTTTGAGCACAAATTGGCTCACGTGTCACTCTTCAACTTTTGTCCAAACTGAAGATTGGGGAACTTATTCTCCCTGTTTTGCAAGAAGTGTGAGCAAAGGCTTGTTAATATAAACCAAAAATCTTTTAAATAGTTTCCTAAATGAATAAACTTGTCTAAGATCAGTAGCCATTGTTGCTTGCTTAACACTCTTAACCGGGCCTGACAATAAACAGTCAGATACTCTTCTTTTAACCACTGCATATGAAATTTATAGTGAAGAAAAGAAAACACATTTTAACTCGAACTCTAGCTATATTGCTCTATCATAATATGAGTTTAAAACACTAATGGTTCACATCAGCATGGGAAACACAAGTCCAAATATGATCATGACCGCACCACCAGCTCCCATTCCGGTTCTGGAACCAATTGACATTGTTGCTATCTCGCTTTGCTGTTCTTTTGCAGAACCTCCTTGAATCTTCGCAGCCACAGGGAGAGGCGAGCAGCCGGATTCAGCGCAAGGGTCTAACGTGGCATCCGGGTTTTCTGGTTGTGCATGGAAGAAGTCAAATTCAGAAGGTGAAAACGCCACTGGGGTCTCATAAGCCAACCCGTGAGGAGCTCGGTCTTGCGCTAAGGCGATGTTTGTGATGAGTAGAGAAGAGAGGAAGAAGATGAGACAAGTCTTTGTATTCATTTCTCTCACTTACCTTAAATCTGTTTGTTGAAAATGTAGAAGGCTATAGTTGTTGAGCGGGTGGAGCTAGTGTGGTGTGTTTGTTGAGACTTTGAGGTAAGTTTTGGTATTTATAAGGTGATTGTGTAACAAAGTGGTTGTTGTGACTCGTTTTGGGTAGTGAGAAAGATTTTAGAGATTTACAGAATTAGGGAACAAAATGATTTCTCATGATATCTCATGAGACCTTTCCCGGACTTATTATTTTTTCTCTTTATATGGTCCTACAATCTTTTGGTTTTCTTGTTCTAAACCCAATGTCTCAAGATTTATGTGAAAACCGATCTTGTTTTTTTACCCAATAAACACAAGATTGGTGAATGAAGGTAACATGCTGAGTTTATGCTTTTAACTAAACTACTAATTAGAAATTATGAGTAGATCTGGTCCTATATAAGATATTTAATTACTACCGTTAGTTGGTAGCATCATCGTCTTTTTAATTAAGGCATAATTAGGAAGTAGAAGAATGAAAAGTAGGAACCATCATTAAACTTTGGCATCCTATAATTAAATTCAAGTTCTTCCCTTGAAGGATCAGCAACAACTTTTATTGTGGTTATATGAGTGAGTGAGTGTAATAATAACACACCTGCCTTAGAATACAAAATCGATCTCTTATTTATAATGGCACGAGAGGGGTCAAGCATGCATCTTTTAGCTTCACGCCTCAATTTATGTTGTGAGTTTTGTTCACGAGATTGAATCTTGTAAGTTACGTTTGTTTATTTGATCTGATTGGGTTCTTAAGAAAATTAGGTTCTAGTCATGCATTTATATATGAAATAATCACCTAAAAAGGAATTAGGATCTGTTCTCATGTGCTTCATAGATTGTGAGCTTGTTATTTATTCATTGTTATTTTTTTTTGTGGAGTTGCGTTGATTACAAATAATATATACTATTTCATCTTTATCATTTTTTAAGTGTAATGTTAAATTAAATTCAAAAGAAAAAGATGTTCGCTTTTTACAATGAGATGCAGCTTTTTTGGTAAGAAAATAATTTTGAACAAAATAAAATTCAAAAGAAAAAGATGTTCGTTTGCATTAGTGTAGAGATTTTTGAAGTGATCTAAGGAAAAAAAAACGTCCAAGAACAGATGCTTGAACTAGGTCGTTGCTTCCAGCCATTTTTGAAGTCCTCCCTCGTATCTCTTATCGTCTATTGTTTGGACTATCAACAGTCTAAGACAAACCTGTTTTTTGTTCAAAAAAAAAAAAGACAAACCTGTTTATCGATCCACTTCCTTCTTCTTTTTTTTTTTGGTAAAAGCTTATCGATCCACTTAATCGTGCTTATCATTTTAAATGATGTTTTACCAAATTTTGTTTTTTTTGCTAAAGCTGTAAATATCATATAAATGAAAGTAGATTTTATAAGGAAAAACTAGTGTTTGATCCATCTTGGCAAAAAAGAAGAAAAAACAAGTTGGATCACCAATTTAAACCAAAAGAAAAGCATGCTTTATCTCAGCCATAACTCCATAAGAGAACTGAACCCCTTACGATGTCTCTTGGCGGAGATAATGTTCCTCATCTCTCTATCTATGCTACGGAAAACAATTGTCGCAGGCAGGGAAGTCTGGTTATGAATGAGATTGTTTCTCTGCTTCCATAGGTGAAAGATGACTGTGTGCGTAGCCAATTTCCTCAGGAGCCTAAACTCCTTCGAGGTAGCAGCTCGAATCCATGATAGAAGCTCTGACCATTCCGTGAACCTAGAAGAGGGAGGGTTGCAGCGGATCAGAACCTCTCGCCAGACATCGCAACTGTACTCACAGGAGAGTAAAACATGGTCCCTTGTCTCCAAGTCTCTGGAACAGAACGGGCAGTCAGCAGAGATCGGAATACCCCAAGACGCAAGCCTGGTTCTGGTGGGTAGGCGATCGTAGTTGGCAACCCACATTGTGAAAGCGAGCTTTGGGACGGAACCTTTGAACCAAACGACATCCACCCAGTCCTTGGTCTCTTCCCTAGGTCGCAGTACTTCCCACGTTGTATCTGACCTGAAACTACAAAGAGAGGAATCACCAGCAATCCATTCAAACATATCATCACAATCATGAGACAGAGGCAGCGAAATGGTGGTGAGGTAAGAGTGAAGATCAACTTCCTGTTGTGATCTAGGATGAGGGAGAGCCCAATCTGATCCACGCGTTGCATCAGCAACTACAGCGTTCTTTCCAATGCGCAGAGCTCTCGGACCCAGCGGCCCCAGATACGTGATTAGCTGGCCCAGGGGAGTCCAGACGTCGAACCAGAAGCTAGCTGAACGCCCATTGCCTAGAGCGGTTTTACAAAACTGGAGTGCCAGGGGGCGAAGCTTCAGGAGCCTTTTCCAAGCCCAAGAATCACTAACCGAAGCTTCAATGGACCAGAAGGATTTATCTTGGAGGTGTATGTTCCAATGCCATTCAACCCACAGAGAGGGGGTTTTAGAAAGAAGTAACCATATGAATTTTAGGCAGAGAACCTGGTTCCAAACCGAGAAACTCCTCAGACCGAGTCCTCCTTCCTGCTTGGGTAAACAGACCGTCGACCAAGCTATTTTCGCTAGACCTCTCTTATCGATGTTACCTGACCATAAGAACCGAGCACAAAGAGCCTCAATAGCTTGAATGCAACCCTTCGGCAGCATGAAAGCAGAGAGCCAGAACGTAACCGTGCCAAAGATTACGGTCCTGAGGAGCTGCAGTCTACCGGCGAAAGAGAGCATTTTTGAAGCCCAAGATTGAAAAGTCAAGGTAATCTTGTTGATTAGCGGAGAGTACTCAGAGATTTTGAGCTTCCGGCTCATAAGAGGAAGACCCAAATATCTAATAGGAAAGCTCCCAGCTGGGAAGCCGTAACCAGTAATCGCGGTGGACTCCATAGGGTCAAGGCCAGCGGTGAACAGCTCTGTCTTAGACGTGTTCATGTGGAGACCAGACCATGAGGCAAAGTCATCCAAACATTCAGTGATGCCATGGAGGCTGTTGCTACTACCGTCGAAGAAGATCATCACATCATCCGCAAACATGAGATGAGAGATTTGAAGTTGCTCGGTTCTAGGATGGTAGTTAATATTACCATCAGCGTATCTGGACGTCAACAGCCTAGAAAGACTCTCCATTGCTAGAACAAAGAGGTAGGGGGACAAGGGGTCACCTTGGCGGATCCCTTTAGTGCTTTTGAAGTATCCACTCGAGGAGCCATTGACTGAGACCGAGAAAGACGCAGTGGAGATACATTCAGAGATAAGTGAGATGAAACCTTCTGGGATAGCCAGAGCCCGCAAGGAGGCAATGATGAAATCCCATCGAACACTATCAAATGCTTTCCGCAGATCGACTTTCAGCATTCCACGGGGAGAGATCGCTTGAGTGTTGTAGCCGTTGACCAGATCTGTCGCAAGTAGAACATTTTCCGCTAGGAGACGACCCGGAAGAAAGGCCGATTGGGATTTAGAAACCATCAGAGGGAGGATATCCTTCAGCCGGGAAGCAAGAAGCTTTGAGATCACCTTGTACACAGTGTTGAGACAAGAAATTGGTCTAAAATCAGTAGTAAGGGAGGCATTAGGCTTTTTCGGTATGAGCACCAGGGTCGCTGCATTCCACTGCTTTAGGAGACGGCCAGATTGGAAGAATTCCAAAACGGCTTCAGTAACCTCCGGCCCAACCACTGACCAAGCAGCAATGTAGAACTCAGCCGTGAAACCATCCGGTCCTCCCATTTTATTCTTGGGCAGAGAGAAGAAAGCATGTCTGATATCCTCTGAAGTGAAGCCAGCCTGAAACTTTACAACCTGATCCTCAGAGCATTTAAAATCAAACAGTAGATCAAGATCACTTTGGACAAACATGGGCTGAGATACTGCACTGCCAAGAAGGTCAGAGAAATACCCAACGCACAGGTTTTCAATACCTGTCTGAGAATCAATCTTAGCACCAGAATCCGCATACAGGTAGTGAATATGGTTATGAGCCTGCCGTGAGGCAGCATATCTATGAAATAATCTGCTGTTGCCATCACCCAAGGTAATCCAGTTAATATGAGCTCTTTGAAAGAAGAAGGCAGCTTCAGCAGACGACAATTCTTCCCATTCTTTCATAGCTTGCAGCTCAACAGAAGCATTTAACGGGTTAGGAGCAGACAGCATTGCGGACTGAGCTAATAACAGTTTGGCGTGAGCCTCTGCTGTCTTCCTCTCTATGCCCGAATAATTCTGGTGACTAAAAGTCCTGATACACTTCTTTAACATCTTAAGCTTGACGGATAACCTAAACATTGCTGAACCCTTGACGTTGAAGGAAAACCAGTTGACACAAACCATAGCTAAGAAGTCCGGGTTCTGGTTAAGGAAGTTATAGAACCTGAAGGGTTTCTTCGTTCTAACACGGCTGGGGTCCAGGCTAACTGATATAACAGCATGGTCTGAGAAATCAGGGCTGCCGAAGAGAGCAACTGAAGAAGGAAAAGCCGCGTACCAATCGCCATTAACAAGACATCTATCCAGCTTCTTGGCCACCGGGGCAGACTTCTGTTTATTCCACCAAGTGAAAGTAGTACCCCTGAAGTTGAGATCGTCAAGACTTTCATTGATGAGACAGTTATTAAAATCCCTGATTCTCTTGTCCATGTTCAAGGAGGGCGGACTGGAGTGCTCAACCGGATCCCTGATCTGATTGAAATCCCCAAGAAGAATCCATGGCTTTGTATCTAGATCGTAAGTTGCAGCAAGCGAGGCAATTTCCTCCCAGAGACCTACCCGCTCATCCACATCATTGGAAGCATAAATAATAGAGATGAAGAACTTCGACTGACAGGAGGGCCAAGTTACTTCAGCCATGATCATCTGGAGCGACTTGTAGATAACCGAAACCAGAAGGGAAGGGTGCCAAATAATCCAAACTTTGCCAAGAGGCGAAAAACTGTAGTTATCATCAAACGACCAACCTGGAAAAATGTCTGAGACAAACTTATGCATCTTTGTCTTTTTCACGTGAGTCTCAAGAAGACCACCAAAAAGGGGAGAATTTTTTCTGAACCACTTCCGTAAACCGCTGCGGTGGCTGAATTTATTCAGGCCGCGCACATTCCAGCAAAAAATGTCCGACGACATAAAATTAATTTATTTTGGGGCCCCTGCCCCGTTTACCTTTCTGACCTGAAAATCTCTTTTTGTTGCGAACAACCTCAAAATCCGGCTCGTGGGTACTGAATTCTCCTTCCTCTAGCTCCGAATCAGAGGATTCCACATCAGACGAATCCGGCTGAACATCAGACTGTGTCCCCCTAGAAGTACCTGAGTCACACCTCAATAGCTCACGCTGGGGCAGTAGTGCAGTGCCACTAGACTCACCTCTAACAGTATCCGAAGACGTCCCCAACTTAGAGTGGAGCGGGATCTCAGTACGGGTTAGAACCACCTTAGGGTCCAGAGGTTTAATAGGAGATTTAAATTCCAGAGGTTTAACTGGTGCCTCAGGAGGCACTAGGCCAATACCACTGCCAATCAGAGGAGACTTGCTTGTTGCGGGTGGGTCCACAGCGATCCACTTTTGTTTATCCTTAGACCTCCCGCGCCTTGTCTTCTTTCCCGGTGCGTTCTGCTTGCCTTTTTGAGGGCAGTTAGCCTGCACATGAGTAGTAGCCTTGCAAAGGGAACAAGTTTTAGGGGCCAGAGGACATCGTTTGGAGATGTGACCAATTTCCTTACAGGACTCGCAAACCGGAGGCATCCAAGGACTCGAGACCAAGACTCTGCAAATGTCGCCTGACTCGAACTGAACGTTAACTGCCTCAGGCAAAGGCTTCCTAGGATCAATGATGGTGAACACCTTTGCCACCTCCAGGTTTGTTTTGTTAGCTGTCGAGGGGTGCAAGAACTTCGGGTGACCTACTAGTCCTGCGATCCTTTCCAGACCATCCTCATTGAAGAACTGAAACGGAACCTTCCTAAGCTCCAGCCAAATAGGGGCAGAGGAGAGTTCAGGCTTAGCGGGAATAACACCCGGTTCCCATTTGTCGACGAACATGGTTTGGCCCTCAATATGCCAGAGTTTCTGTTTAATAACCATGTTTCTTGTCGCAGCGTTTGGTATGCGGAAGAGAAATGCGAAACCCTCCATTTTAGACACAACAATATCTCGGTGGTATTTGCTCCATATCCCGTTGACAATGTTGTGTAATGTACCTTGAGACGGGGGTTCCGAGTAGAACTGCCCTAAGACAAAGGGCTCCCAAGACTTCCTGTTCTTCTCAATGACTGAGTTCGGAATCTTAATACAAGCCTCCCCCGAAGGTAACGTAAAGGGTTCACCTTTCTTGGATAGACGTGTGCCGATTCCTCTCGCGTGGTCACACCAAGAATCACCAGGAGCCATTTTGCTCGTGGCTGAGGCGTTTAGCCCCACGTCTGAACTTGTCGGAGCTAAACCAGCGTCCACAACAACTTTAGCACCTGCATCAACCACTTCAGAGGAGATTATGGGTGCAGCGTCTAACACTATATCTGATTGTGAGCTCAAACAAGGGAGTTTGGCATCAACAGTAGGTAGGTTTGGAGGCCCACAGGGAGCATCCTTTACAACAGTGGTAACAGGGTTTTCCGGAGGAGATACAGAGGGGCTCGGCTGTAGAGAAGCAAAGCTCGACTCAGATCTATTCACAGGGGCTTCATCACGCGCTGGAGATGGATCAGCCGACGAGACGGCGATCACAAGCTCAGAAGACGGAGCCTGAGCAGATTGGGGAACAGGGTCTGACTTCTCAAGCGATTGTTGAGCAACCTCGTCAGCTGGGGGGCTGATTAGCGCATCAGAAACAGTCGCAGAAGGAGGAGACAGGTCCAAGCCATCAATCGAGAGAGAGGGAGACTTCAACGGAGGAGAAGACTTCGCCGGAGGAGATGACTTCGAGGGCTTAGAAGCCGTAGATTTCTTAGGCTTCTTCTTCGTCATCAGCTTCACCGGTGACGGAGAGGAGGAAAGGCTGTGGATCCGGCGCCGGATGAGACGCCGGTGAGCCGCTGAGAGTGTCGGCACTTTGTCGGAGAAATCGCCAATCGCACTTTAGAGGAGAGAGAAAGTTACCGTTTTTTCCTTTGTTTAAAAAAATACCAAGAAAGCATGTCTGATATCCTCTGAAGTGAAATCAAAAAATTTTGTTGGTTAAATTATTTTAAGTGATGTTTTATAAATTAATATATAGTTCACAACAGCCCTTTTCTTAGGACAAGAGGGGAACAAGAAACCATAGAGAGACTAACACAAGTTTCTTTATATGGTTTAAGTTTTATATGGTTTAAGTCATGTAAACCAAAAAAAATGAGTTGACAAAAAAAACTAAAAAAATGAATTAACAAAAATATGAAGGAAAAACCACTTCCTCCAATCCAGGAATAAGTGAAGATATTTTTTTCCAGTCACCGACTTAAAATTAAATTTGTTTAAAACAGAAAATTGTATAAAAATGCATTCTCGATTAGTAGTTTTTAGTTTCGACTAAAAGACGATTCTTAGTTTTTCTTATATTTTAATTAAAAAAATTAAGAACCATTTCTTAAATGAGAGATATAAAAATTATCTTAGCCGAAAATTATTAAAAAAAAAATCAAATCAAGAGTTAAGAATCCCGGCTAAAAAATCAAGATTAATCAGTATCTAATTGCGTTCACATGTATTCGTCACGTGACTCTTTAGTTTGAATTGTCACCGCCACTCTTTTTGTTCACAGGATTTTCCTTTCTTCTCACTAAAGACATTTAAGATTTTTCAACTTTGTATCGCTAGTAAATGAATTTAGTTTTGTACAACAAATTTTTGAAAATATTCTGCTTCTAGACGTGTTATAAACAATAGTATATTATTTTAATGTGACAATATTTATAATTTTGTGTTATTAAACATATTTACGATTTCGCTACTACATTATTTCATTATATCTTAATAGCCTCACAAGCCGAGATATGCATAGATTTCGCAAAGATAAACGATTCAGCAAAAAATTAGATTCTTAGAGCACCCTCAATGCAGGTGTTTGATGTAAGTGCTTAGTGTAGGCCCCACAAAAAATCCGAAAAACAGTTTCAAATATTTAAGTGGGTTGTTTGCATTGTTCGCGGGTTCTTCTAACACATAGCGATCCGCGATTGGTTTGTTTTTTAATTTTTTTTTTAATCAGACAAAAAAATAATAATAATAATAATAATAAGCACCCACAAATGAGTTTCATGGGTTAAAGATGCTCTTAGTTATCTATGTGTTCAGATCAACTTAATTAAAGTCACGGAAGGGTGTCTTTATCTTGAGAACATCCTCAAGGAGAGTAAATATCATTGAATGAAGCTGTAGAGTTGTTTTTGAGTAACCACACAAAGTAACATATCCCTATCCCAAACTCCAAGTTGCTTCGCTGGAAATGTAGCCATGCACGAAGCAATTGCTGCACTTTCCAATGGGCTAGTGGAGGTAAGTTCAAGAGCCGGCCTTGAAAATGTTTAGATTACCAGCCCCAAAGATCTTATGGCCGAATCTTAGTCAGTGTTTTAAAGACAAAAAAAGAGTTGCTGGTGAGAAGAGTTTAAATGAGCCTTTTCTATACGAATTCGAGCAGCTAAATGTAAATCGAGTTTTGATGGCTACATGCCCAAGCATAAATGGCTTAAGTTTAGAACCGACCCTTCCGAACAGAGAACATTTGCCAAATAGCGATCTATTTCAGAATAGAAAGATCTGTCTTTACCAGATTGTCATCTGATATTAATTCATCTTGAGGAGTGTCACGGGATCATTGCCCATCTTTAACTAAAAGATTTCTGAATTGTTATGTCTTTACAATCCAAAATGTAAACCACATGACCATTTGGCTAAATGTGTCGAAACCACTATGAATCCATCATGATCTAGTATAGATAGATGCTATACAAGAAATTTAATATTATCACTATTTAAACCTGATGATCGCATGTCATTTTGCTAATCTGTGCTCAAAAATATATGTTCTCTGTATTTAAATGCTCGATGGTTTTTACACATATTAAAAAACATCAATAATTTAAATTCAGATTAAATTCTAATGCAATTACTCTTTATAACGTATACAAGGACCACCAAATTAACGAGATGGTCTGTACATTGAAATGCTGAGCGGGCCGGCCCTTGTATGAATTAGAAAATTGTAATGGTCCAAAGCCAATATATGGGCACTATGGCAGACGCGTTTGCTTAAACAAGCTGTGTCGTTTTCCTCGCAGAGAGGAACAGACCATACCGTTTTCAGATATAAATGTTGCGTTCCCCAATGAACTAATTTTGTCGTCTACCGAGTTATCAAGGGATGAAGAAAGGTTTTTGTAATTTAAGACAAACGACGTCGATCTCGACCAATGAACTGGAAGCAATCACGTGCCTTCACGCCACGGAGTCGTACACGAAAGCTCATCTCTCCACGTGGATCACGACGGTGGAAGAGCCACGCGTGAACTCTTAGGAGTTAGGACCACTTTTTTGAGTTTTGTCTTTTTCTAGGAAAGGATGAATTTTCTTACGGCTCGGACAAGTGAACATCAGAAACATGAACCCACCTCCCATCTCATCGTACAATACTTTGTCGTATCTCTTGGGACCTTTTTTATCTACATTCGCAGTTTTACCCTCTTGTCTTGGTTGAAGGATAATGACATGTGTTCTTCCAATAAGATTACGTAACCATATGAATGAGTAACATGTGTAAAGATCATGTTTTCCCAGTCCCTCCAAACAAATCTATTGCTCGTTTCCGTAAATACATTAGGGACATCTCCAATTCGATCTATTTATTACTCTAAAATGAGATATAATGAAGAACAAGTAAAATATACTAGTTTTTCAAAAAAAAAAAAAAAAAAAAAACTCTAATCTTATATCCTTTCTTACTCCACAATAAGATTTACTCTATAAATAGAAAATTTTATTTTTTGTTTATTAATCTATTTTGAAGTGAAAATGAGTAGAGTTGAAGTATTTTAATTATTTCAAAAAAAAATTAGAATATTTTAACTTCATATTCTATTTTATTCAATTTTAAAGTAAAAACTGGAGCTTTATATTGGATAGCTTGGAATTCTTTTTTTTTTTTGTAAATGGTAAAAATAGATCCTATGTAAAACTCTTTTTTATTTCCTTCAAAATGGATAAAATAGAATATAAATTAAAAATACTCTAATCCTATTTCATTTCTCGTTTTATAATACAATAATGAACAAACAAAAAATATATTATTCTATTTATGAAATAAATTAACTTTTCACTAGATTATGAAGTGAAAAACATAATAAAATTGAAGTATTTTTACTTCATACTCTATTTATTCCGTTTTAAAATACAAAATAAAACAAGACTGAAAAATCTCTAAAAAGCTTTAAAAACTTAAGCATCACTATTTAGCAACATAAAATATTTATTTCTTCTTAAATCAACTTATGAATTAGGCAACTATTTGAATCTGTAAACAGAATTAAAGTTAAAATATCTCTCCAGAATCTAATATAATAAGATAATCAAGGTTCCAATCAAAATTTTATTATAATTTCCTACTAAAAATATAGGAATGAAGAAAAAATCAAAACCAATAAAAATGAAAAATATGAAAATATTTTATAATTTTTTATGCTTTCTAACTATTATTTATATTTTAAAACATATCTACCATATTAAACACATGAATACATATATTTATAAATTAATTAAAAATCAAAAGTGTGGAATTTTTTAATAAAATGAAATCAGTTTTTTAGGAAAAAAGGAGTTAGTTCCGCTCTGATTCTACTATTTTAATACACAGTAAAAAAAAATTTGATAGGTCGTATTTAAAATCATATTAACAAATTAAAATCTTCGACCTTCTTAAAAAATTACTTATGAAAAAGGTTAAACATTGACCCACGAACAAGCTAAGTATTGAGTATGTGATTGGGTTTAGTGGCTGGAATAGAAGCTGATCATACATAACGACGAAATTTCGAAGAAAAGTTAAAAAAAAATTCCGGTCTACTAACACATGATTCAAATATTTACACTAATATTATTATAAACAAAAAAAAAATATACCTCCCTAGGTTTCCGCGCAGAACAAAAACTTTTTGACAGTCATCGTTTCGTTTGGATAAATCACAAAAGAAAAACTTCTACGAAATTTACAAGGGTAGTTAAGTAATTAGTGAGTCATCCATTGACCTTGCCTTCTATATAAAATGGAGCAAACCATGAAACAAAAGAGAGTTAAACCAATACCTTCTTCTTCCTTCTCAAATGGCGACGAGCAAATGCTACTACCCACGGCCAAGCCACCGATTCTTCTCCACCGACCACCAACACGTCTCTTCCCCTTCCGACTTCGAGCTCGACGAGTGGGACCTCTTCAACACCGGTTCAGATTCTGCTTCCGGTTTCACCTTCAGTGACCTTACAATCACCTCCGATCGAACCGGAGCTAACCGGAAGCCTCGCGGTGGTTCGGTTTCGGAGAAATTCGCCGGTTCAGCTGCGTCCTCCCTCCCGGTTAACGTGCCTGACTGGTCGAAGATCCTCGGGGAAGAGAGTCCGCGCAGGCAGACTTCGAACGAGGAATACGACGGTGACGAAGTTGCTGCATGCGGTGGAGAGACACGGCGGGTGCCGCCGCATGAGTTGCTTGCGAGCCGGAGGATGGCTTCGTTTTCGGTTCACGAAGGTGCTGGGAGGACGTTGAAAGGGAGAGATCTGAGTAGGGTGCGAAATACTATTTTCAAAATTAGAGGGATCGAAGATTAAACTTTTAAATATTGGGGGTTACAAATTGAAGAAAATGTACGGAGTGGAGTTTTTTTAACTTGTTTTTTTTTTTACCTTCGTTTGTTTTACTGTTGCGGCTAAGAATCTCGACAAGTAGTGATTATTATAAAGAGACTGTTAATTTAAGATTGTATTGAAGTTTTGGGACACCAAATATGGTATTTCTTTTATATAGTAATCTTTTACATTTCGTCAACTTATTTCATTTTTATAGTCCTTAATTAGATTCTCCTCTCCACTCGGTTATTTGAAGAACATATTAAACAAAGGGTTAAGCTAATTATTGGTTAATCATGTGGCATGGATTGTGATTATCTGTAGAACGAGAGACATGGTGCGTTGTCTTTAATTATACAGCGTAGGTCGGCATATGTTCCTTTCTACTTTCTTATGGACTAATTTAATTATGTGATTATGACAGATGAGAGTACTCGACCGGTAATTAAACATTTATAATATGTGAAATATAAAAAAAATGACACGTCTCATTTTCAAGGTCACTTTCTAAAGTCATTATCTACTAGTTTCTAGGTTTATACTTAATTAATTAAGGGAGTGCATTCAAATATTCGCAATTATATATATACAAAGTTTTTGCGCTAGCATAAGCAATCCAAGACGACTTAAATCTTTTTTTTGAGAAAAAAACGACTTAATTTTATGATGTTATAGTTATGAGTATCTTCTGAGAGCATGTACTATTTTATTTGCTAGTAAATTAAGTAGACGAGACAATAATATTTGGATTACTGCCTCGGATCGAGCAAACACAACATATATTTAGGCGTTTTATGTGGGTAAATCACTTGTGCGGATAAGATCTCGGTAATTAATTAGGCACACAAATGTAAACTTTAACGTTTTAGTGCCGTGACAATTAATCCATCAGATAGATGTCAAAAACCTATATCATGTGCAAACATAGCAAAGATCTAAACCGCAATACTCGTATTTCTTTCTGTTCTTAACTAACAATTTAACAAACAAACTAAGCTTGAAAGATGATTTAACGTATGATTCATATAAACTCTGTAGAATTTCAATTGAAATAAACTCTCTATCGCTTCAAACGCAAGTTCTAAAGTTACAATTACATGACTTAAAAACAACTACTTGTTCAACTATCTATAGTTTATATATAGATGATAGAGTTGTTACAATCATTTATAAAACCGATATTAATTTTTGGATTGCTTATTTATAACTGATATAAATATTACATCAATTAAAATAATTGATACAAATATTTAATATCAATTATTACAACTGAAACAAATATGATATCCAAATCTTAGCAAAAAAACAAATATTAATATCATATAGTCTGAATGATACAACTTTTAGCATCATTTCGCATAAATGATATATTACATCAGTTACTATAAATGATTAAAGTAATTGTATTATTCGTTACAACTGTTATAAAGTATTAGTCATCTGTTTAATGACTATCTATTTTTCCACTATCACTAAAATAGAGTAGTTCTATTATAAAATAATTTGTGTTCCAATGAAATTTCTCTATAATAAATTTATTCTATTATAGAGTATTATCGAGTGGAATATAAAAAATGTAACATTTTATTCTATTTTATTTTATTTTAGTGTAAATTATAGAAAAAAATAATGTGCCATTGGAAATGTTCTTAGAATCATAATTTCTAAAATCATTTATATAATTGATATAAATTCACTTGTGTCAATAAAAAAATGATATTAACAGAATACATAAGTGATACAAGACATCTATTTTTTGTAGTGTATATATTACTTTTAACAAAATATATGTTCCCAGATTCAACAAAGTTGTGCGTTCACTGTGTAACGAGTAATAAATGTATTTTTAATACGATTATAAACATACGTATATTATTTTAAATAAAATCTAAATAAATACACATTTCATGTTGATTTCTTATCGGCCACAAAATTCATGTTATATATTCTTTCGGTTTTAGTTTAGTTGTTGTAAAGTAAATTTTTTGTTTCAAAAAAAGTGTCATTTTATAATTTCAATGCAAAATTGATTGACTTTATATTCATATATATTTTTCTATTGGTTGAAATATGGTTAAGTGTATTGGTAACAACGTTTTTATTTAGTAAATATATAAAATTAAATATATATTTTTAATATGTGTGTTTAAACTTAAAATGACAATTAAAATAAAACGGAGAGAGCATGTGGTAACTTATAACAGCTGTTCTATATTGAGGTTCCAGTTTGTGTAAGTTAGGGTTATTGTTTCGGGGGAAAATAACTAGTTGTTAAAGTATTATGAAAATATGAAAATGGATATAAAACAATATTTTGTTTATCAAAATGTTTATATTATATACAAAAACAATATGATTAATCAGCTGTGATTTTAGTTGAATATGATAGTATTAAGTTTTTTTATTCATATTTTCTTATTTGTGTTGTTGCAATTTAAATGGAAAATATGATTTGTTCTTCAATCTCATAGGATTATGCTTCAAATAAGTCTCTTAAGTTATATAAGATCATTGGGAATATTCTATATTAATAGTCATTAGAGGTATTTGATGACAAAACCTTTGCAAGTTCGTTACAAATATGCTGATATGGCTGAAGTAAGTCTCGTCAACCTATTTCATTTGTATATAGTCCTTGATTTGATTCTCCAACGAGGGCTAAACAAAGGATTAAGCTAATTATTGGTTATCGTAAGGAATCGATCGATTATTTATAGAATGAGACATGGTGCGTTGTCTTTAATAATACAAAGCTGGTCGGCATATGTTCCTCTCTCTTTATTTACCTAGTAATCCAGTCATGTTTTCTTTAACAAAAAAAAAAAAAATCCAGTCATGTTTGATTAAGAAATACGAGAGTACTCGACCGGTAACCAGACCATTTAAAATGAAATTTTGAAACCTGATACCAAAAATAACACGTCCATTTTCTAGGTCATCATAGTTAAAAAATGAGGTGCCCCGATATCTGATTTAGCTGGTTTATAACTAATCAAGGGAGGGATTCAATAATTCGTAATTGTATATATAAATTGTAAACGCAGATCTGGTGGTTCGTTCTGAGTTCCGAAATATATAAATTCTTGTTTCCTAGCAAGACGACTTAATCTTATGATGTTATAATTATGACCACCTTCTGATGGTATGTTTTATTTTTATCTAGTAGTTTAAGTAGACGAGGCAATAATATTGGATTAATGCCTTGGATCGAGCAAACACCACATATGTTTAGGCGTTTTATGTGGATAAACACTTGTTAGGATAAGATCTCGATCATTAATTAAATAAATTTAAACTTTAACGTTTCATTGCCGTAAAGATTACTCCATCAAACCGATGTCAAAAATATAGTTCATGTGCAAACATTAAAAAGTATATCTTAATTGCAATACTCTTATTTCTTTTAATTTGCTTTTAACTAGCAAACAAATTCAAGCTGGAAAGATAAATTAATATATGAAGTCAGTTAAACTTATAAGAAACTTGAGTTGAATATAAACCTCTCTATGCCTTGATTGGCTTCAAACGCCGAAAAGAATTATTTAGGACTTTCAAAATAATTACTTGAAATATACATCTTTCTTCAAACAAAATATGCCTTAAAATTGGCGTTAACAAAACATTTCACTTAGAATAGTCAAAAGTTTAAGTATGTTTTTAACAAAATTATGTTTTTTAAAAAGCAAAATATGTTTTTAATATAAATGATTTTTTGCCAAAATATGTTTGCAAATGCAAATGGGTAAACATCGGTACTTAAGCGAAGCAGTGGCATCGCTGTAATATCCGGTAAATGTACCTGTCCGGTTGGCACCCAACAGATGCCGTAAGCCTTTTGAAGTATTTCTCAACGTAAGTGATGACTGAACGAGTCGTTCGTCGTTTTATGTGCGTTGGTCTTGTCGTCTTTCACTCATGTCCTTTTCTTCCTTTTAGCTTCTACCAAAGCGACGAGGAGAGAATCATATACATAGTAGGTAAATTACCGGTACAATCCAAAGTAAAACGTCAAATTTATTTTCCCCTCTAAATTTTAGTCATATTAGATAATTACTTTGAAATTTCCGTCGACTGGTATGACATTTTAGGCACGTTTATTTTGTTTGGTTATTAAATAATTAATTCTTTATTTATGCAATCTTCACATGTTCATACCGGTTCTAAAGGGAAAAGAAAAACTTCTTTGAGATAAGGTTAGATCAACTACGCACGGCCGACCAAATATTACCTTTGATCAAGGTTATGGATCTAACTTTCTCTACTAAAAAAACCAAGACCCAATAAAAACCAACCCAAAACGATCCAAATACACGATCATCATTCATCCATGCGGAAATTATATTCTTACGTGGGCTATTTCCCAAATAACATTAACCAGAAAACAGACTCAAGAAGGCCCATAGAAAGTGGTGAAACCCAATTCCTCCTCCAATCTGGAAAAGCCCAACGAGACTGGTCACCAAGCAGGCCGAATAGATCCGACTGAAATATGGATCCGTTGCTGAATCATCTTCTCCTCAATGCGAGTGGTGTTGGATGGATCAATGACTTGCCGTTGGAGTAGGAGAGCAATTACTAGAAGTCCATCATAGTTAATGACTGTATGTTAGGTTGTTGGTCTTGCTGGTGCACAGAAAGCGTCTCTTCATCCCTATGACTTGCTTCTACTCTCGAATTTCGTCATGTCATCAGAATCTTTCAGGCGAGTGCTACTATTGTGTCCATGTACCCACAGTAAACCAAACATATTTTGTTTTAGTAACTTGATAAGAATCGTTTTCACCAATCTACCTACCAAGATACAACCCTCAAGCCTTTTTGCATGCATATGTCATAATTAAATTCTTGTAAATTATATAAATAGCTTCTTTACTCACCTATAGTAGTGATATATTGACTTCCTCGGTGATGTAGAATGATTATACATTTGGAATTTTGCTTACTACACGTTCATACGCCTTCTATCATCTCAAAAGATTGCATGTACAAATGCCTTTCATGTTTGAAGCTACTTGTCTTTTGACATGATAAAATGTTGAATACTGTCTTTAAGAGTATTTCCAACTTTACTCCATGATTTACGGTAAAATTGAGTAACGAAGAAACAAAAAAGTGATTACCTATAAATATAGTGATTTTTTTTTTGTTCATACTTATTTTTTTTTAGTAAAGTATAGAGTGAAGATGGAAATTCTCTAAAAAAATCTTTAGGATAACATTAATTTTTTTATCGTAAATATATCACACAATAGCTAAAATGATCAAAATATATTTCATTAAAAAAGTAAAAGACACTTATACCTTTGATTAGCTAATTCAGATTTGGTTTAGATTTGAAGGGTGAAATTTTGTATTTTTTATAAAAAATAATATTTCAAATAGTTTCAAAAAAAATTCCGGACTTCAAAATAAAATTTGAAAAAAATAAAAAGTTCGAATTGAAAAACTTATATTCGAAAATAAAAAGAATTTTTTATTTATTTAAATATTTATTTATATTTATATATCTATAAAGTAAAGATTAAAAAAACTTATTTTACATGTTTAATAAAACATTTTTTCTTCATTATACTCCTTGTGTACTTTTTTTATTTTAAATAACATTCATTTAGAATCTTTTGAGAGATTTGCCCTTTTTAGGCATATGCGAATTTAAGAGTATTGAAGTCCACCAACTTGTATCTGTTAGGATTCGCATTGAGGTTGTTCTTCTTCAGTCAAGCATTTTAAATACGGTTCAAAGATCAATCATGGAAGGTGGACTGTGTGTTTAGGATTTGCCAATAGATTGTCGGCTACGACAGAAATCATCATCTACTTCTAATCAAAGACAAGATACAGATGTATCTGTGGGAACAGGAGGTCCCTTTGGACTTTTGCATTTCATGTACTGCAACTGCAGTATATACTTAGATCAGTACATTTCATCTGAGTTCTCACCTCCAGAACTAGCCACAGACAGCAGAAAAGGTAAAGTCATGAATCTCCATGGGATGATTATGCAATTGAAATTACGTTACTGATGTAGTTATGTCGCATACCAAAAACTCTATGCTTCAATGCATGAGAAGGGATTGGGACCCCGAAAAAATCAATATAGGCGAGATGAGAAGGGATTGGGCCAACAAGATTTTGAACCCTATGCAGCATTTGATCCACTTGCAAACAAGGTGAGATTTTGTTTTTTTTTTTCCGCTTGATACTCTACTTGAATCAAAATGCTAAAGCCATAAGAAACCTACAGAATGGGTTTTGTTTCTGATGATTAATTAATGTGGCAGGCGATGGAGATAAATATTGGCAATTAGGTTTGCCATAGCGTAAGAGATGGGGAGAAATATGTATATATAACCAACGGAGTTGGGTTAGTAGCGTTTGAGGGATAACTCCAATGGAGTGAACCTGCAGTTTGATTCACGTTAGCCATCTGAACTACTTTAAATGGTAAGAATACATGGCTGCTGCGGACCTTGTGGGATTAGTCGGTTGACATATATATATATATATATATATATGTACTTTTGATCTTTTACCAAAATATTGTACTAGCATATCACCCCTTTATCTTTGTTTCTCAAATAATAAAATAATTTAATTTATTGGTGGTGTTGTAGTACCCTTGAGAAAGCTATTTCATGTTTAATGCTTCTTCTGTAAGCTCTTTGTTGTTGTAACCTAATTAACCTCACTGAATAGTCAAAAGTTTTAGGTGATGAAAACCAGTTTGATAGTTATGAATACAGAGAAGCCTTTAAGGTTTTGATGGAATGATGGAGACTGGAGTTGGGTAGTGAGGACTGAGGAGTATGGGTTGTGCAGTGGTTTCAATTTAGATGCCCATCAATTTTATATTATCTTCTCTAGTTTCCTTAATACTTTAAAAAAATAAAAAAGATTTTTTTTTCCCAAATCTTGTCTAGCAAACTCTGGTTCTTCAGCATATTTTTGACAAGTTTTTTATTTGAGTTTTGCTTTTAGATATGTTATTTCTTACGACCAGGCTCCTAATGGAATCCAATGAATCTATAGATAAATGCAGTTGGGACAACATTTTAATTTGTTTTATCTTCTCTAGACATTACGGATGAAGGAGGGTTAATACAGTGCTTCTAATTAAATGATCTGCTTCAATGCACCTGTATTTAATTACTAGTAATAAACTATGACCAAGGCAAACAGCTTATACACATTAATTACGAAGGAAACTACATCCGTTCGGCCAACAATAGTAGATGTTTTAGAAAAAAATTGTGCCATGAATTTTATTTATATATTTTCTATGCAAAAATTGTAAATTTCAAAAAAAAAAAATTGAATTAATTGAATTTATATTGGTTAAAAATTTTAAAAACTGGTAATTACAAAATATATATTTATAATAGTGATTTATTGTGTTTTCTTAATATGTGTGAAAACATTAGAATATTTATTTTAAAAACATAGAAGAGTAGTTGTCAACTCTTTTATTTGTCATTTTTTAAGGCATTAAAATTTAATCACATAATTTATGTGTAAGTAAAATAATAATATTATATAGTTAAGAACTTCTTTTAGGTTTTTAACCAATAAAATTGTCCTGAGAATGAACATGGAACTCACTAAAAAATGCTCAAAACTCTATAAGTGGTATCAATGCCATTTTAGTTATTTATAAAAGTATAAGATTTTTTTGTATTTGTTTAATATTTCGAGATTAAAATTTTATGTTTATGAATTATGAGTGTTTAGATTTTTTGTTTAGTTTTAAAAATCAGATATTAAATGTCAAGTTTCCCCAATAAACAAGGTAAATTTTGTGCACAGTTAAAAAGTCAATATAAGAAAGAAAAAAACTGGCAAGTACAAACTAATGGTAGACGAGTGGTGATGTGATGAATAATCAGTCAAACTTCATCAACTTTAGGAGACTAAATGGAAAACAAAAATAAATTAAAAAGTTAATGTTGGCCACTAAGCTTAACTATGATTATTAATCCCACCTTTCATTACTGCAAAACACTCATTGTCTTTACTTACGAGACTACCCCTTATCTCTCTCTAAACTAAATATGCTTTTTGGTAATTTCAGGATTTGAAATCTAATTCAACCATTGACTTGTGTGGGCATACTTCAAAACTAAATCAAAAGCTAACATTATTCTTCAGAGGTGTGTGAACATATTAATTCAATACATGAGAAAAATAAATCCAAAGCACTATTTCTTAGGTCTGCAGCTGTATTTGTAATTTCTCTTTATTTTTTCCTTTTCATCTTCATATTCCCTTTTTATTGGAATGCGACATTCCACTAGTTCTCTAGTGGTAGACCGTTAAAATGCTAAAATCATATATAATTCTGGTGAGAATACAGAATACTTTTGTTCAAGTATATCATTGCTAAATTTGGTATTATTAAAAGTGTAATAACTTATCTCCAAATCTTCCAATGAAATAGATCCTCAAAGACATTAAATGAAGAATGAAATAGATCCTCAAATACATTAAATGAAATCAAAATGTTTTCTACAACAAAAATTGTATGCAAACTGAACTTAATAAGTTGTAACTGGATCATATAAATTCAATCAAAATAAAAAAACTCAAAGGAATTTTTTATCTTCTCTTAAATTTTAAGAAACTCTATATATTTTAATGAGTACTTTTTAAGAATATATATATATATATGTATATATATTAATCATACATCATTATGGTATACAAATATATAAGTACCAGAACATGCAGAAGAAATTCAGAATAAATATAAAACTATGAATCAGCACATCATAAACATCAAAAATCAAAATATTTAACTAAAAATCAAACAATAAAATAAATACTTTTAATTTACTTTTGAGTATTTTGTTTATAAAGGAGAGACAAGTATCATATGACATTTTATTTCTTTCGTATATTCTTTTTTTTTTGTCAACATGCTTTTCATTAAGCTTAAAGGGCATTAAGCCCAACAACAAACGGATTCAACCCCACCCTTACAAGATTTCAGCCCAGTCGCTACCCAACAAAACAGATTACACGTTCTATCAAATAAAATAAAGTAAAGTGCATGCTCGACACGTGCTCCTTGATGTGGCAAGAGCTTTCTGGAAACGGAGGAAGCATCGGCGGTGACGCCGGATCTCTGCCGGATCGAAAACCGTGAATCACTTTCTCCGTTAAAGTTGAAGCCGCTTGACCGCTCCTCCTTTCCGATTCGCTGTTTGATCATTTCAGATTCTTCATCGATCGCAAGTGATAAGCGCAGTGAGAAGCTTAAGGAGATGAAACGCAGAGTCTAGCCAGAACGTTTCCAAAAGAAAACTCCAGCTAATCTGAAACCGCATCCTTTCTCCTCCGCTTAATCAAACAACTCGATTATTTATCAGCTTTGGATACTCCGCTCATGAATTATGCGAAGAATGGTTCCTTGCTGAAAAACAAATCAAGCATAACTTTTGAAAAGATTAAAATCCATCAAAATCAAACAGGATAGAAATAAAGATCAGGAAAGGAGATAAACGGATTTTAAAACACAACAAAATCCCCAAGGGAAAAAGAAATCCGCCACCGGAAGAAACAAAAGTCGATCAACAGATCGAAGAGTTTTATTTAATTACAGAACAAAAGGGAAATCAGTAACCGGCGGCGAGAGCCACCGGCTACCGTAATCGAAACTTATTAACGAAGAAGTTGTTTAGATAGAAGTTGGAGAGAACGAAAAGGAGAGTTATATTTCTTTCGTATATTCAGGTAACACTCTTTTTAATTTGAGATATATACAGGGGTTTTAGTATACAAGAAGAAGAAAGAATTAAAAAAAGAAATCACATCCATGCAGGGCTAACGTTCAGTTGACTACCAGCAAATAAAGCAGATAATAAATTCTCCATTAATTACATTTCATTAAAATCATAAACCCCACTCACATCTTCTCTCTCTCTCTCTCTTCCCTTCCCCCTTCTCTCTCTGCTAAAGAACCCTAAATCTCCTCCGATTTCGCCTTCCTCATCTCCATTCCGGCCACACCAGGCCTATTCAAGCAGCAACCCAGCTCGTGATTTCCACTGATTCGACGATTGATGGAAACAGAACCCTAAAAATCAAACCTTTTTTGATCTCTCTCTCCAAAAACCGAAGTTTTGTTTTGTTTTTTTTTCTTGTGTAGCTGTAAGAAACTAAGAAAATGTACAAGAATCAGCTGCAGGAGCTCGCGCAGAGGAGCTGCTTCGGCCTCCCTTCCTACACTTGCCTAAGGGAAGGTCCCGACCACGCGCCGCGTTTCAAGGCCACCGTTAACTTTAACGGCGAGATCTTCGAGAGTCCTCAGTACTGTTCCACTCTCCGTCAAGCTGAGCACTCCGCTGCTGAAGTTGCTCTCGGTGCCCTCTCTAACCGCGGCCCTTCTCACTCTCTCGCCGCTAGGATCTTGGTTAGTGTGCTTAGCGATTTAGGTTCTTGATGCTTATGGGTTAAATCTTGTTCTTGGTTCTTGATGCATGCTTCCTTTGTGTTGAATGTTATACTTGTGGCTCTGATGGTGTAGGATGAGACGGGTGTGTACAAGAATCTCTTGCAAGAGATAGCTCAAAGAGTGGGAGCTCCTCTTCCGCGTTACACGACCTTCAGGTCTGGTCTTGGCCACCAGCCCGTGTTTACTGGCACCGTAGAGTTAGCTGGAATCACCTTCACCGGAGATCCCGCTAAGAACAAGAAGCAAGCAGAGAAGAATGCTGCTATGGCTGCTTGGTCTTCCCTTAAACAACGTGAGTTTCTATATTGTTTATTGCTTACATGGTAAGATTTGTTTTGATCTCTGTTCTTGTTTGGTAACAGTGGCTAAAGAAACTTCAAGCTCAATGCCCGAGAGTGAGAACAGTGACGAGCTAGAGCAGGTGATAATAGCAAGAGCCTTGATAAACTACCGTATCAAGGAAAACATTGGCAGTGGAAGCTCCTCGAGTGCGCCGGTTCCGTTTGCGAAGAAGTTCTTCATGCAGAGCCTTAGACCGACGAGTCCACAGCCTTCTCATGCAACCACGTCGAGGATCTTACCCTTCATCTGCCCAAAGCCTTCCTCTAGAACCTCCAGATCCGTATCAGCAGCCTCCGTCGAAAGAGCCATTGCAGCCGCTTTGGAAAACCGCAACTACAGGCCTCCGCAGCAGAGATTCGCTGCAGCAACTCCAGGAGCGGCAGCAGCGCCTCCTTATGTTCCCATGAGGCATTTGAGATCACCATGCAACGGGATGGCTCCGCCTGTGACGATCAGAAACTCTGTACCGGTCTTCTCTGCACCTCCAATGCCAACTTGTGCAAGCACTCAACAGCAGCAGCGACCTTCTGTGTATGTACCATCGATGATGCGCACTGCAGCGCCTATGAGGATCGCGCCTCCTGTCACTATTAGAACTGCGGTGCCTGTTTTTGCTTCAGCCCCACCGCAGATCAGAAAGGAAGAGGCTTTACCTGTTAGGAAAGTGAATGTCCAGACCTCTGTGAAGCATGTGGTCCAGGAAAGAGAGGAAAGAGCTCTACGCTTGCCTGATAATCTTGAAATCGAGTTAGAAGCAAGTGCTAAACCAGTTTCAGAAACGGATAGAGCAGCATTGAAGGATTCTAAGGGAGAACATGAGACTGTGAAAGAGAGACTGGAGAATCTCAAAATCTGGTAGAAATACTATGTTTGGGTTTAGCTTTTTTTTGAGGTTGGTCTCTAAAAGTGGTTTATTAAGGATTTGTATTATAATGGGAGTCTTAGAAGGTATGATCTATGGATTCTAGTTTTGTATCTGTTTCACTTTCTTATTCAATATGTTTCTGTCCTATCTTTCTTATGTTGCTTACAGGAGAATCATATGCTCCTTTTGCTTACATAACTATGACAATCTGAAACCATTTCAATGATCTTAAAAGTACTTGAAGCTACAAGAACTGAACTTTCCCTTTCAATCATAGATCCCAAAGCCCACCAATCTTTTGTCAGTGTTTAACAAAACGAACAACAGTCCCCAGTTTCCTGGTAATGGGTTTAGAAGAATGTTGGATCCAAACCCGAATAAGAAAAAAGCAGTCACTATACACCGTGAAAAAACCCCCACACACACACATTTAACACACCGTGGAAACGCATGCTCGTGGAGCAGCAAACATCATCTTTTCTATCTGTCTTTTTTAATCAACGGGATGCGAGAGACCAGAAGTTGAAGAGAAAAGAAGGCAAAGCAGCAAACCAGCTTATGAAGGCTAATGCGGTTGATGTTTCAAACTGAACACAGTGGTTTTGTGCGCAGCTATTCAGATCATTGTCTATCAGCACCGTTATGCCTGCCGACGCACAAGCCGCTGCAAATGTCAGTGTCGATGTCACCTGAAATTTCCAAAAAAAAAAGAAGGATTTATTATTTGTCCATTGCTCACTGATAAATTAAGAGGCTTAATGAGTGTGGTAAATCTCTCTCTCACCCCATCACCAATTGCAAACACGCTCACAAGCCGTCGGTTCTGTAGAGAACGTTTGACCATAATGGCATATACATCAACGGCGGCTAGTGAAAGACTCCACAAGCTCTGCAGTCCGGTGGCTGCAACTAGGTAGCTGATTAAAGCAAAAACAGTAAACTATCTTTAGCAAAATCTAACAGTCACCAAAAAATAATACAAAAATATAACCAACATGAGCAATCGATTCAACTATCACACTATGTCCAAAGCTTAACCCCTACTACAAACATTCGTTATCTCGACTCTAGAGAATTTGCAACAAAAGGAACCAAAGACAAAAGTCAGCCCCTGTCACTAAGGCAAACTTAAGTAAGTAACCACCAACAGACAAACCAAACAAGGATTAGTTACAGTGACCACATGAAGCTATGATATAACAAGCTTCAGTCAACGTTTAACTTCTCAAAGACAGCTCATCTAGTTTCAAGTTACCATGATATACCCCAAATGGAGAAAAGACCGGACACAAGTATTAAAAAAATCCCAATTTACAATTTTCTTTCAAAAAGGGGTTATATTTTCTTCTGATCTGCTAATAAACCCGCAACCTTCATAAACCAATCACATTACGCCACAAACACAGACACTTGTTGTGTATTAAACTTCAGAAAATGGAAACACGAAGCAAACGGATTCCATTAGTATACCATCACAGAAACATAAGAAGCCCTTGAAAACACTAATAAGCAGATGGTGGAAGCAAACAAGAGCAGTGTTTTACCAGAAGGCGGTGACGGAAGGGAAATCAGAAGTAGAAGCCATGACGGAAAGAGAAGCAGCAGCGAACAAGAACTGGAAGAAACGAAGAGCAACGCCGAGTAAAGTGCCGGGCATCCCTTCTATATCGTCCATCCTAACACGTGGCGGATGATTCTCTACTGGCGTGGCTGTAGCTGGAGGAGGATCTTCCACCGGATGCACCGATGCATGACTCACATTCATCTCTTCTTCTTCTGTTGAAATCAATTAGATGATTTAATGTAAAGAAACAGTTCAATTTACTTTTGAATCGAATCCTGAATCGAGATAGTTCAAAGATCTAATCCAAGTTCTCGAAAGGCAGATTTGATTTCAACTAGATTTGTTCGGAGATCTAAGATACTACAAAGAGGAGGGAGCACGTAGATCGAGGAGCTGTGTGTTACCTGAGAGAGAGAGAGAGAATCAAGCAGAGAGGAACGAAGCCATGGAGCTTGGGAAGTGGATGAAATGAAGAAACCCTAAGCTACCACCAAAGGGGAAGAGGAAGATGGTTTTCGTTGAAAAGGGGAAGGTTTATGCGAGAGTGAGTCATTTGATTAATGGAGGAATATACCCAACTCCACATCCAATTGGCTTAAACCAATTTAAACCAAAATATCTTTATTAACTAACCCACTCTGTATCTACTTTTTGGATTAACGCTTAATTAATGTTTTTCAATCCGATTCGACATTAAACCGGACTATTCCTTGGATCACCAAAGTTACTTAATTGAATGTGTTTGAAGTCCTTAGATTAATTATTAGAAATATAAGACATAATAAAAATTGACGTTTTATTTATAAAATATAATTGTATTTTAAATTTAAATTTTTACATAATTAGAAACAAATTACTTGACTAACTTCTTATAACAATTTTTTTTTTTGAATAAATATTTAAAGTAATACATAATTAATAACAGTTATTATAAACTAAATTTTAAATTAAGAATAAACCAAAAGCAAAAATACTAAAATTATAATAGATCATCAATAACAAAAATAAACTATTATTGAATCACATCAACTAATCTAATTATCACCATTCTCTTTGTTTTCTTGAGTTGAAATAGTAATTTTTATCAAGATCTGGAAAATTATTAATTAAATTTTCAATATTCATAAAACTACTAACTAAAACCCTAAGTTTAAATGTTTTAGTAAACCTTCTTTCAAAATAAATATTTTAATTGTTTTATAAGAAATTACAATCAAAATTTTCCTTTTTTACTGGCCAACTAGTTTCGACATGCAGGTTAATGTACATTTTTGTTGGTTTTACTTTTATCTGATTTTCAACTAACAAGTGTTTTAGTAAAATTTTCAGGTTAGTTTGTAGGTTTGACTATGGTTTGGGTCATATATGAAAAAATATTGCATTTAGTTGGTCACCAAGCATTCAACTAATAAACAAATATGGTAGTATAAAATCAAATTAAATTATTTTTGAACAAAATAATTTGAAAAAACATCTTACACAAAGAATCAATTTTTTTATTTTTTGAACAAAAACTAAGAATTTATATTTGCTTGACAATGGTTTAACATGCACATAAATTATATTTCAGAACTTAAAGAAGTATAGAACATGTAAACATATATCATTTGGTGAAAGAGGATTTAAACTTTGAAACGAAGATGAGTGTCAATCCAGATTTCGATTATGTCTCATATCATAGTTTTCTCAGTTTCAATTATAAATATTCATATCTAAAACTAAATTAAATTTATGATAAATAGTGTAGGTGGGATTTAGTTTCAGTAAAATACAGTATTTTATAACTTTTACAACACATTTTTTCATTATAATTAATTTTCTTTACTATTCAATTTGATTTTGAATTTTGATTTTTAATTATAAAAAATAAATTCATTTAAATCACACTAATATATATATATTCTGGATTTTGGTTTTGATCGGATTAATTTTGTTAATTAACAATTATTAGAGTGATAAAAAACAAAAATGAAAGGGAGAATATTTGAATGGTAACAAATCCTAGAATATTTGGGTTTATTTGCATCGGATTCCAAAAATGTTATTTTAGAATATTAAAACACCTTTATTTGCAAGAGAGACAGCGGAGATATTTGGAAACAGGAGAAAATAATAAATAATAATATCAGGAGAAACTCCGATGCCTATTCTCTCTCTGGATCTCCCCCATTGACTAGTGATCGATTTGCACACCCAAAAAATCTCAATCTAACGGATTCCTCAGCTGCTTAGGGTTCTAAACCACACTCCAAAGCAAAGCATCTCCTTCCTCTCGCCACACCATGTTCTGGAAGCTCGCCTCTCTCTCCGCCTCCTCTCCTGTGAGTACTAGTCTTTATCAGATCCCACTTCTCGTTCCATATTGCTCGCGCTTGTCTTACTCAATAATCGATCTCCGTCGAAATGGTTCTTCGTCGTTTGCATTTTCGTTGTTTCATTGTGTAGAGAGACGATTGAATCCTGAGATTGATTAGCGGAAGGTTTATCGGGGATTCGTAGGAGATTTATCAATTATCATTATCAATTTGTTCATCTTCGAGTGTTAACATTGAGCTTGAACATTTTGTTTAATAATATGATAATAGGTGGATTCGATACTAGACAAGGAGAGTTACACAGTGGAAGAGCTTCTTGACGAGGAAGAAATCATTCAAGAATGCAAAGCTTTGAATAGCCGTCTCATTCATTTGTATGTTGTCTCTCTTCATATCTTTATATATTTTGCTTACTTGTTGGAAAAGTTGTTTATGATTGGTGGTGTTTGTTTGCAGTTTAAGGGATAAAGCTCAAGTGGAGCAACTCTTGCGGTATGTTGTTGAAGAACCTCTGGAGGAGGACGATGCTGATTCCAAACGTGCTTTCAAGTATTATCTCCTTCCTTTGTATCTGTTGAATGTTTCTGGCAATGCTTTATTTCTAACTAGTGATGGATTCTTAGGTATCCGTTTGTCTCTTGTGAGATATTCACTTGTGAAATTGAGGTTATTCTTAAGACTCTGGTGGAGGATGACAAGGTGTTTTTTCATTCATTGTGTTAGCTTTTCCTCAAGCAGTTTCGTTTTATGTATATTGGCTAATCTCGTTTGTTGTGTCTACTGTTATCTTGTAGCTGATGGATTTACTATTCTCCTTTTTGGAACCAAGTCGTCCTCATAGCGCGTTGCTGGCTGGCTATTTCGGCAAGGTCTCTTTTTTTACTAATAAGTAACTGATTTTGAGGTCTGCCAGATGGGTTCTTACGTCTCTTATCTCTTTGTTTTAGGTTGTCATATGCCTTATGATCAGAAAGACTGCAGCACTTATGAACTATATAAAAGTAAGTACTGCCGCTTTCTCTGAGAATTGCCTGATTATCTTTTTCACGCATCACGGTTTACCTTGTAAATATCTTATTCACATAGGGTGAGACTAATTGTTCAATTTAACTACCACTTGATGCAACAACAAATCTTGATTACAGTATTAAATTTTGGATTGTTTTGGGAGGTATTGCACTGGTTGTGTTTCTAAAGATTGCTTTTGATGGTTTCAGGGGCATCAAAATGTGTTTAGCCAATTGGTTGATTTAATTGGAATAACATCCATTATGGAGGTAAATGATTGTCTGAGACCCTGTGCAACTTGTTGTGACTTCATTGCTCATCTTTTAATTGGTTGATTTAATTGGAATAAACTTCTTGTGATTTTGCGTAGGTTTTGGTTCGCTTGGTTGGGGCTGACGATCACGTCTATCCCAATTTTCCGGATGTGATGCAATACTTGGCTGATAGCGATTTACTTGAAATGATTGTGGACAAACTAAGTCAATCAGTAAGTAATAAAAATTCAGGCTGTTCCTAAAGAAAAAGAGACTTGAAAAAGCGGTTTATTGGGATTTATCATTGATAATATTGTCGTTATTACAGTATTTATGTGGTTCCACTTTCTGACAACCTTCTGTAACTTGAATCAGAGTCCTCCTGAGGTCCAGGCAAATGCAGCAGAAACATTATGTGCAATCACTCGAAATGCACCTTCAGCTTTAGCTACAAAACTCTCTAGCCCTGGGTTTGTCATCTTTGCTTTCATATTTGAGTTTCACTGGTTTTCGCGGATATATGGAATTTTCTGAAATGGTAAAACTTCTATCTTCTTTCTGCAGCTTCGTTTCAAGGATATTTGGTCATGCTACAGAAGATTCACATTCAAAATCTGGCATTGTTCATTCACTTACTGTGTGCATCTCTCTGTTAGATTCGAGGAGATCTGCTGCTTCATCGTATTTCTTCAATTCTTTTAGAGGTCAACATATGTTTGAATCTCCTGCTCCAGTGTCCCAGGAAACTATTGGTGCCATGCTACAAAAGCTCGGTAAGTTGGTTTCCCATGCTATTAAACACTAAACTCCTTTTGTTTTCTTCTTCTTTTGTTATAATATTGGGGCTGGATGCACAGGAAGTAATCATATAGACATGGACAACGCTCACCTTTTTGTTATTATTTGTCTAGTTTCTGCTTACTCAATATCTCAGTTGTATTCTATTGGATCTGTTTCATTTTGGTTTATGTAGATAACGGGATATGGAACTTCATTAATTCCATGGTTGTTGGGATTCCTTCATACACTAAGTTTGATATGTAGGATTTATGTCTTGCAAGTTTTGTCGAATTAAGGCTTGTCTCTTCATTGTCCTCATATGAACAAGATTATATGTCTTCTGCTGCAGGTGACATGCTTATGCTTCTGAGTGTAGCGTCGGACAGCAAAGTATTACCTACAACGTATGGAGAGCTGAGACCGCCTCTTGGAAAGCACCGTCTGAAGGTCAGATTCTAAATTTAATTATTTCTGACTTTTTGCAAGTGTACTGTGCGTTTGATATGTGAATCACACTGCTGGAATCTTGGGCTCAATTAGTCAGATTATTTTCTTTTCAGATTGTAGAATTCATTGCCGTTCTGTTGAAATCTGGAAATGAAGCTGCTGGGAAAGAATTAGCGAGCTCTGGGACAATAAAAAGGATCCTTGAACTATTTTTCGAGTAAGGTTTTACTAAACTTCAAACTCTTGATCTGGATGTTGAATTTTCCTGGAACTAAATACTTTTAACTTGTGAAGGTACCCATACAATAACGCTCTGCATCACCAAGTGGAGAGTATTATACTCTCTTGTTTGGAAAATACGAGCGAAACAATGATTAACCATATCCTTAAAGACTGCAATCTGATATCCAAAATTCTTTCATCAGACAAAGACTCGATTCTTTCTGGTGATAATCTGGTATAATTCGATTTTTTGTTTAATCGATTATTGGTATATAGCCTTGGTGTCCTCTTGTTTAGATGATTATATGTTGAAGCAAATTTGTCTGCCACGTTTTCTCTGTGATATGCAGCCTACCGTAGCTGCCACTGGGAAAAAGGCACCAAGAGTTGGATATGTTGGACATATCACACGACTATGGAATAAACTTGTCCAGTTGAGTGGTACCAGTGTCTTGATAAAGGCATCTCTTGAGGTTAGTATTACAACCAAACAATCCTCTGTGAGTAATTGGTTCGCAAATTAGAGTTCTAGCATCATTAGTGATCTTCTTTCTACTGTCGTTGTGTGTCTTACGGTACTATCCTCCCTGAAATCATCAGGAAAACAGTGAATGGAAGGAGTGGCAAAGTAGCGTTCTGCAAGAGCGCAACACTGTTGAGAATGTGTACAGATGGGCATGCGGGTACTCTCATTAACTCTTCTTCTCCCTTATCACTGTGTCATCCTTGGCCTCAATTTAGTAACCATGAAGTTATCAGTCATTTCATCCTCATAAGGATTGGTTCATACAGTTGTCTTTATAAAACTCGGGGATGTGCTTGAATGGGAGATTAATAGACCTGTCTTGGTGTCATAGTCAGTATTGTTGCTTCTCATTGTGACCCTATATTCACGTCATGCTTATAAATCTAATGCCACATGCAGGCGCCCAACTACACTACAAGATAGAACAAGGGATAGCGATGAGGAAGACAGGGATTACGATGTTGCAGCTCTGGCCAATAATCTGAGCCAAGCATTTAACTACAGAACCTATGGAAACGACGATAATGAAGAGGTGTTTTTTTTGGCTGCTTGTCTTGCATTTTTTGTCAATGATTTACTCGAGACACCAAACTAATCCTTTTGTTTTCTCTGTATTCAGGACCAAAATACTCGTGACAGAGACGATACTGTAAGTCCCTTTCTTCGCTCTTTGTATTGGTTTTCACATTAATGTAAGAAGCCTGGAAGCATTTTTCTGTCTTCATGTTGTATACAGGATGCTTACTTTGACGATGAATCTGCTGAAGTAGTAATTTCATCCTTGAGACTTGGAGATGACCAAGGAAGGTGCGTTTTAATAATCTTTGTTCTCATCGTTTCTTTAACTTCAATTAATCTGAAAATAAGGATAACTATTTGGCCGCAGCTTGCTCACAAACTCGGACTGGTTCACATTCCAAGACCACACTTTCAGCGAAGACGTTAACATGAACGGAAACTCAAATGCCAACAATAGCAGCAGCAGTAGCAGCGACGATGAAGTTATGGTTGGAGAAGAAGACGATGATGATCAAACCGAGAAACAGAAGGACATCATCTCTCCTGACAAATTATCAACATCAGAGAGCAGCGATGAATCATCTGAAATGCAAGTCACTAGCTCCGGTCTGAGCCCATCCATCGATGTACCAATGCTGGAAGCGGAACCAGTTATTGCAAACGGTTCACCAACATCTGGAAGCAGAAGCGCGCCTCCTCCTCCGGGGGTGGTAAGAGCATTGTTTGAAGAGGATGTGGAGTTTGTGGGAGTGGAAGCAGAAGGGACAGAGAAAGCAATGGAGCAGGCTTTGAAAGAAGGGATAGTTGGTGAAGCTGGACCATTGAAGCGTAGTAATATCGTTCAGAAAGTTTCAGAAAACGAAAGCCAGAAGGAAAACTCGGGAGTGAAAGAGTTCAACGATGCAAATTTTTGGAGGGTTGATCAAGAAGTTGCAGTTTTGGAGTAAACTAAAAGTCTGCATTTTTATCAGATTTTGTGTTGCATAATGTTTGTTATTTTATATGAATTGATTTATATAAACCGTGGTTGCATTCCATCATTCCTTTTATTTTGCACTCAAAAATAATTCCTATTTAACTCGGGAATTTTCTCTGTTGTAATTGGAATTTATCGTCATAAAATCATCATTTTTTTTTGTTTTCTCTTCAGTAAGATCATATAATGCATGTTGTCGAGTGTTGACATTTATAAAAGGTGAGCAAAAAACATCATTACGAATTGTTATTTGCTCATCAGAAATATCCCACCATGGTCCATTTTTCTAAAAGAAAATGATTCATATTTGTACTTATGAGTAGTTAATAAACTCTCGTCTACTGACTTTGTAGTTGTAGTTTCACTTCACATCATTTTGCATTGCCGTCTATTCTTTTATTCCCTTCACTCACACTTCACTCAACGTTCCTAATCTCTGGATTAAAAAACAATTTAGCACAAAAACCACTACAATATTTCAGGAAAAGGAAGAAAACATGATGATAAAAGAAATAAACTCGTATTTCAAGAAAATGGAAAAATTGGAGGAAAGATGAAAAGAAGGTAGATGTAGATCTAGGGAAAAATGGCACGACATCCGATCTTGGAAAGTATATAAATAAGGTTGGGATATTGGAAGAAAGAGACGTAAATTTTGCTTAAGAAACTCTCTGTATCCGGATTTAGCTTTAAATAACTTTTTTTTAACACAGACATTTTGGTGTAGAATCATTAATGAACTATTGGTTAAACTACTGGACCAAGAGACTTCCACAACTTAGTTCTAGGTTTTTTTAGTCTAACATACATAAGTTAGACGTTTTCTAACCAACATAAGGCTACATACTATGTTTTTAAGGATCAAGCCGAACATAGATCATTTACAAAGTTTCTCTACAACTCGCAATTAATTACTAGACGAACATTTTAAAAGCAGTTTGATCTCTTGTAACAAAACTTTGTAAATGGTATATGTTCGACTTGATCCTTAAAAATAGTATGTAGGCAGCTTTTCACAAAGTTCAGTGTATAATCAATAATAATATTAGTTGGTTCTTGCAGAGTGATGAATAATATATCGTGTAACTTGGTTTCGAAGTAAACTCTAACTTTGAAGGTCATGTTGTGAGCATATTTTATTGCAGGTGCCCTTGTGAGGTAATATTTTGTGTATAAAGTTAATTTTGTTTTCTTAATGATGGTACTATCAATTCTTTGATTTTTCAAGTTGTAAGCGTTATGGATTTTATGGATGAATCAGAGTGACAAAACTTTTCTTTATTTTTTTCTTTGTGTTCAAGAATGAGAGAAGTGTTCACACTCAGTGGACGTGAGAATTACGTCTAGTTATATATGACAAACGAGACCACTCCAATATGGTAAGTGTCATAGTGGTGCCTGTATTCAAGAATGAGAGAAGTGTTCACACTCGGTGGACGTAGGAAGTACGTCTAGTTATATATGATGTGACAAACGAGACCACTCCAATATGGTAAGTTTCGTGGTGGTGGTCTGTGTGGAATATACAGTGTAACACAATTTCCATGCACATCCGTTTTATATTCATCGCTTTCCTTTTTTTGTTCTATTCCTGATGGCACGACGTAAGAGTAGGCCCAGTTATAATTACAGTAGAGATGATTAGAGGACGTAAACATAACTCCAAAGCAATATATATCTTTGAAGTTGCTAAAAACATTGTCGTAGAGGTAAGTAGGCTATACAAGTTATACTAATTAAGCTTTTCTTGATTCCTCAAAGAAAGGCTGATCCAGAGGACCAGATATTTTGGTTCTTCATGAATTAGCGTTTCATGGACCTATCACACCCTCGCCATGGCTGCTTCTGTTCGTCATCCAATCTAGTTCACCTAGTCAACATTTCATCAAATCTTGATCTTCAATACACAAAAAAAGTTGGGGGCACTAACTATACACACAAAAATTATATATTCTTTTTCAGCACAGTAAGGTCCCTGCATCGTATATTTTTGAAATATGTACGTCCTGATTACCATCTATACTATTATTTGCGAAGTAAATTTTTATAATGAAGCTCTCACGTTGAAAGTTAGAGGAGTTAATATCGTTTATACCCTTAATGAATAAAATATATAAATAAATTAAAAAATAAAAACGAAATTTTAATTGATTTTGATTAGATAATTAATTATATTAAAAATAGTAAGAATTATCCAAAATCTGAAAATATAATTTAAAAAAGAGATAACTTCTGTATATATTGTATTGTTATCTGAAAAAGTCTTTAAGTAAAAAGTTAAAAATATAAATTCTATAACTAAATATTAATTAAATAAAATTATTAATTACAATTAAAAATAGAATATTGAATTATCCAAAATCTAAAAATATAATTTAAAAAGATAATTTATATATATATATATATATATATTGTATTGTTATCTGAAAAAGTATTTTAGTAAAACGTTAAAAACATAAATTATATAATTAAATATCAATCAAACAATTTTTTTAATTATATAATTTTAAACTATTATTTGCGAAGTAAATTTTCGCAATGAAGTTCTCACGTTGAAAGTTAGAGTGGTTAATATAGTTTAACCCTTAATGAATAAAATGTATAAAAAATTAAAAAATAAGAACGAAATTTTAATTGATTTTGATTAATTAGATAATTGATTAATATTAAGAATAGTAAGAATTATCCAAAATCTGAAAATATAATTTTAAAAAAAGATAACTTATGTATATATTGTATTGTTATCTGAAAAATTCTTTAAGTAAAAAGTTTAAAACATAAATTTTATAACTAAATATTAATTAAGTAAAATTATTAATTATATAATTAAAAATAGAATATTGAATTATCCAAAATCTAAAAATTATAATTAAAAAATATAATTTATATATATATATATATTATATTGTTATATGAAAAAATATATTTTAATAAAACGTTAAAAACATAAATTTTATAATTAAATATTAATCAAATATTTTTTAAATTATATAATTAAAAATATAATATTGAATTATTTTAAGATTTATTTTAGTAATGAATCTATATATATAAAAATATATTTGTCTCTCTCCTAAGCTATCCACGTGGAAAGTCACTCTCTGACAGACCGACACGGATCTCTGAGTTTTATTTCTTTGGCTAGACTTGAGTTTAACTTTGGGTTTATACTATGAACAATTGAAAGGGCTTTTTACTCTTTAGTATTATTGAATGTGTTAATTATTTCTTAATACATAGTAGATAAAACAAAAAAACACAAATTACGACATGGACGTGATATTATCATCAAAGCAATATTTACCATATGTACCTCATCCTGTGATAATTTATAAAGTAGCAACGAATCTATGAGTTCAACAAATTTACAATTACCTACTTTAAAATTTTAAGTATATAAACAGTCAACAATAGTGTGTTGAATATTATATTCATATGATTTAAAAGTTTTTACAAATTTTTATTTTTAAACATACACCAAAAACTTTATGAAAGTAAATATCCATTCAGGTTCTCAACCACTTCAAATACCATCAACACCAAAAAAATTTAATCAAGTGCACAAAAACTATAATATATTTAAAACTACAATAAATACATTAGTTAATGAAAAATCCTTTTTAAAAAATATTGTGGATGCATACATAAATATTAAGAGAAATGTATAAAAGGAAATAAAAGTAACAATAACTTGAAGAACAAAATATATAAGAATAAAAATATTTATGATTTGTGGTATAAGATATCAACTTACTGTCACAGAAAACCTAAAAAAAAAATACATATTTTAAGAACATTAAAAATCACTTTAAATTTTTTAATATTTTAATAAAAAAACTATAAATCAATAATATTAATATAAAATTTTATCCCAAAAACTCAGCACAAAATGCATAAACAAAAAAACAAACAAACCCTAAACCCTATAATCCTAAGCATTATTCTAAACGAAACCTTAAACCCAACCGAAACCAAACGCTAAACCTTTTCTAGTGCCTAAAACCCTAAATCCTACCTAACCCTAAACCCTACATAAACCTAGACCATAACCCTATCTAACCCTAAACCCTACATAAACCTAACCCTAAACCCTTCATACTGCCTAAACCCTAAACCTATCTAATTGTAAACCTACCTAACCCTAAACTTAAACCCTACCTAACCCTAAACCCTACCTAACCCTAAACCCTATTTAACCCTAAACCCTACCTAACCCTAAACCCTTCTTAACCCTAAAACCCTACCTAAATCCTAACCCTAAAGCCTACCTAACCCTAACCCTAAACCCCACCTACCTTAAACCCTACCTAAACCCTACTAACCCTAAACTCCACCTACCCTAAACCCTACCTAACCCTAAACCCTACTAACCCTAAACCCTACCTAACCCTAAACCCTACTAACCCTACCTAACCTAAACCCTACTTAACCTAAACCCTTTCAAACCCTAAACCCTACCTAACCCTAAACCCTACTAACCCTAAACCATTTCTAACCCTAAACCCTACCGAACCCTAAACCCTACCTAATTCTAAACCCTACCTAACCCTAAACCCTACCTAACCCTAAACCCCTTCTAACCTTAAACCTGACCTAACCCTAAACCTTGCCTAACCCTAAATCCTACCTAACCCTAAACCCTTTCTAGCCTTAAATTCTATTAACCCTACTAACCCTAAACCCTTTATAACCCTAAACCATGCTAACCCTAAACCCTTTCTAACCCTAAACCCTACCTAACCCTAAACCCTACCGAACCCTAAACCCTACCTAAACCCTACCTAACCCTAAACCCCTTCTAACCCTAAACCTCACCTAACCCTAAACCCTGCCTAACCCTAAATCCTACCCAACCCTAAACCCTTTCTAGCCTTAAATCCTACTAACCCTAAACCCTACTAGCCCTAAACCTTTTTTAACCCTAAACAATGCTAACCCTAAACCCTACTAACCCTAAACCCTACCTTACCCTAAAACATGTCTAACCCTAAACCCTTACTAGCCCTAAACCCTACTAACCCTAAACCCTACTAAACCTAAACCCTACTAACCCTAAATCCTACATAACCATAAACTTTACCTAACCCTAAAACTTACTAACCCTAAACCCTACCAACCCTAAATTCTCCCTAACCTAAACCCTACTAACCCTAAACCCTACTTAACCCTACCCTAAACCCTGCTAACCCTAAACCCTGCCTAAACCTAACCCTAAAACCCTACCTAAACCTAACCATAAATCCCGCTAAAACTCTACCAACCCTAAACACTAAAAAATAATCTCAAAACTTAAAGTTAAAAAAACCTAAACTCTACCGCTATGTAATTTGTTTTTGTGATATTCAAATAACAAATTACATAGCGGATTTTAAATTTTACATCCGTTATTTTAATTGCTAAAATATTTTGAAAGTTGTATTTTATGAATAAAAAAGGTAAATTATATTTTAATAACGTAAATTTTGTTAAAATAGAATGAAAAACTATTATCATAAATAAATAAAAAAATTTGATGAAATTTGAAAATTTTCGAATCGATAACAATTAATTAGTAATATTTCAAAAACCCTTAAACTATTATAGGAGTAGAATCTCAAAAAAAATAAAAATTATTCTCAAACATTTATTTGCCAATAACCATCCTTAAATCTTTGCTGATTCACAAAAAATAATATTCTTTACGTAAATTGGAAACAAGTTTTGTTTTTTTGACTAGAGACCCAAGTTTAAATTAAACCACTAAAATATTTTAATATTTAATTGTTCAGAAATAACAAGTTAAGGTTCTTAAAACAATAACCATCCTTAAATCTTTGTTCATTCAAAAAAATAAAATCTTTACATAAATTGGAAACAAGTTTTGTTTTTTGACTAAAGGCCCAAGTTTAAATTATACCACTAAAATATTTTAATATTTAATTGTTCAAAAATATATATATTTATATATTCGAGAGTATACAATGCATAGATGATACTAAATTGATCGCAAGAATTCTTTTTGGAAAACACAATATAAGTAGTATAGTATACAAAGAACTTTTCAAAAATTTAGGAAACTTTTTAAGCCCGCATCGTGGGCAAAACACCTAGTGGAAAAGTATTATGGATACAAACCGCACGCTGATCTCTCTTCTGAAGCATATAGTTACACTTCTTTCCCGCGAGTCTAAATTGCTGTGATGAAGATACCTCACAAGCTAACACCTGCAAATTTAAATATTTTTCGTTTACAAATGTTTACAAAAATTCATACAGAATATGTAGACTCAAGTGTACCTTTTTTGTTTTACAAATTACAGATAGTTTGAGTAACACTTGCATAGTTAAATCTAGGTCCTCTAATATTAGGTCTATTCGAATTTGTCCAAAGATACATTCTTCTCTCAAACAATCCACGTTCAAAGTCATCTACTTTGAAATTTAAAAGGGAAAATCGCATAAAAAACCTTGAAAGTGTCACTTACTAGCACTTTAAACCTTGAAGTTTTTTCACTAACACTTTTAACCTTCAAAGTGACATTTTTATCATAAAAAACCTCCAAACAAGAAAAATGACCGGTTGAACAGGTTAAAAACAGTTTTTTTTCAAAAAAATAATTATTTAATTAATAAAATAAACAAAAAAATAAATAAAAATCGAAAAATTTAACAAAAAACTCATAAATTAAAAAAAAGTGAGAAAAATAAATAAAGATTTAGAAAATTAAATAAAAAATAACTAAAAATTAAAAAATAAATAAGATCAAATTAAAATGGAGAAAAATAAAAAAATCATAAATTTAAAAAAAAAAGTGAAATTTTTTGAAACTGTTTTTTAAATTTTTATTTTTAATTTTTTAGTATTTATTTTTTATTTTATAAAATTTTAAACCCTAATTCCAAAACCTCACCCCTTAACTCTAAACCCTAAAGTTTGAATTAATTAACCCAAGGGGTATAAGTGTATATTTACCTTTTTAATAAAACTTATTTTTGTGACTTTGAGCCTTGAATACTAGTTTGAGAACAAAAACTTGGTTTGGTGTTATCTTAGTCTTTTTTTTTTATCAACACATATCTCCAATGATAATTTCCCACATTATATTTGAAAATGAAAAAAAAACTTTTTCAATAATATTAATATAAAGTTTTAATAAAAAAACTATAAATCAATAATATTAATATAAAATTTTATCCCAAAAACTCAGCACAAAATGCATAAACAAAAAAACAAACAAACCCTAAACCCTATAATTCTAAGCATTATTCTAAACGAAACCTTAAACCCAACCTAAACCAAACGCTAAACCTTTTCTAGTGCCTAAAACCCTAAATCCTACCTAACCCTAAACCCTACATAAACCTAGACCTTAACCCTATCTAATCCTAAACCCTACATAAACCTAACCCTAAACCCTTCATACTGCCTAAACCCTAAACCTATCTAATTGTAAACCTACCTAACCCTAAACTTAAACCCTACCTAACCCTAAACCCTACCTAACCCTAAACCCTATTTAACCCTAAACCCTACCTAACCCTAAACCCTTCTTAACCCTAAAACCCTACCTAAATCCTAACCCTAAAGCCTACCTAACCCTAACCCTAAACCCCACCTACCCTAAACCCTACCTAAACCCTACTAACCCTAAACCCCACCTACCCTAAACCCTACCTAACCCTAAACCCTACTAACCCTAAACCCTACCTAACCCTAAACCCTACTAACCCTACCTAACCTAAACCCTACTTAACCTAAACCCTTTCAAACCCTAAACCCTTTCTAACCCTAAACCCTATCTAACCCTAAACCCTACTAACCCTAAACCATTTCTAACCCTAAACCCTACCGAACCCTAAACCCTACCTAATTCTAAACCCTACCTAACCCTAAACCCTACCTAACCCTAAACCCCTTCTAACCTTAAACCTGACCTAACCCTAAACCTTGCCTAACCCTAAATCCTACCTAACCCTAAACTCTTTCTAGCCTTAAATTCTATTAACCCTACTAACCCTAAACCCTTTATAACCCTAAACCATGCTAACCCTAAACCCTTTCTAACCCTAAACCCTACCTAACCCTAAACCCTACCGAACCCTAAACCCTACCTAAACCCTACCTAACCCTAAACCCTTTCTAACCCTAAACCCCTTCTAACCCTAAACCTCACCTAACTCTAAACCCTGCCTAACCCTAAATCCTACCCTACCCTAAACCCTTTCTAGCCTTAAATCCTACTAACCCTAAACCCTACTAGCCCTAAACCTTTTTTAACCCTAAACCATGCTAACCCTAAACCCTACTAAGCCTAAACCCTACCTTACCCTAAAACATGTCTAACCCTAAACCCTTTCTAGCCCTAAACCCTACTAACCCTAAACCCTACTAAACCTAAACCCTACTAACCCTAAATCCTACATAACCATAAACTTTACCTAACCCTAAAACTTACTAACCCTAAACCCTACCAACCCTAAATTCTCCCTAACCTAAACCCTACTAACCCTAAACCCTACTTAACCTTACCCTAAACCCTGCTAACCCTAACCCCTGCCTAAACCTAACCCTAAAACCCTACCTAAACCTAACCATAAATCCCGCTAAAACTCTACCAACCCTAAACACTAAAAAATAATCTCAAAACTTAAAGTTAAAAAAACCTAAACTCTACCGCTATGTAATTTGTTTTTGTGATATTCAAATAACAAATTACATAGCGGATTTTAAATTTTACATCCGTTATTTTAATTGCTAAAATATTTTGAAAGTTGTATTTTATGAATAAAAAAGGTAAATTATATTTTAATAACGTAAATTTTGTTAAAATAGAATGAAAAACTATTATCATAAATAAATAAAAAAATTTGATGAAATTTGAAAATTTTCGAATCGATAACAATTAATTAGTAATATTTCAAAAACCCTTAAACTATTATAGGAGTAGAATCTCAAAAAAAATAAAAATTATTCTCAAACATTTATTTGCCAATAACCATCCTTAAATCTTTGCTGATTCACAAAAAATAATATTCTTTACGTAAATTGGAAACAAGTTTTGTTTTTTTGACTAGAGACCCAAGTTTAAATTAAACCACTAAAATATTTTAATATTTAATTGTTCAGAAATAACAAGTTAAGGTTCTTAAAACAATAACCATCCTTAAATCTTTGTTCATTCAAAAAAATAATATTCTTTACATAAATTGGAAACAAGTTTTGTTTTTTGACTAAAGGCCCAAGTTTAAATTATACCACTAAAATATTTTAATATTTAATTGTTCAAAAATATATATATTTATATATTCGAGAGTATACAATGCATAGATGATACTAAATTGATCGCAAGAATTCTTTTTGGAAAACACAATATAAGTAGTATAGTATACAAAGAACTTTTCAAAAATTTAGGAAACTTTTTAAGCCCGCATCGTGGGCAAAACACCTAGTGGAAAAGTATTATGGATACAAACCGCACGCTGATCTCTCTTCTGAAGCATATAGTTACACTTCTTTCCCGCGAGTCTAAATTGCTGTGATGAAGATACCTCACAAGCTAACACCTGCAAATTTAAATATTTTTCGTTTACAAATGTTTACAAAAATTCATACAGAATATGTAGACTCAAGTGTACCTTTTTTTGTTTTACAAATTACAGATAGTTTGAGTAACACTTGCATAGTTAAATCTAGGTCCTCTAATATTAGGTCTATTCGAATTTGTCCAAAGATATATTCTTCTCTCAAACAATCCACGTTCAAAGTCATCTACTTTGAAATTTAAAAGGGAAAATCGCATAAAAAACCTTGAAAGTGTCACTTACTAGCACTTTAAACCTTGAAGTTTTTTCACTAACACTTTTAACCTTCAAAGTGACATTTTTATCATAAAAAACCTCCAAAGAAGAAAAATGACCTGCTGAACAGGTTAAAAACAGTTTTTTTCAAAAAATAATTATTTAATTAATAAATAAACAAAAAAAATAATAAAATCGAAAAATTTAACAAAAAACTCATAAATTAAAAAAAGTGAGAAAAATAAATAAAGATTTAGAAAATTAAATAAAAAATAACTAAAAATTAAAAAATAAATAAGATCAAATTAAAATACAGAAAAAATAATAATAAATTGAAAAAAATTGAAAATTGAAAAAGTTTTTTTTTTCATTTTCAAATATAATGTGGGAAATTATCATTGGAGATATGTGTTGATAAAAAAAAAAGACTAAGATAACACCAAACCAAGTTTTTGTTCTCAAACTAGTATTCAAGGCTCAAAGTCACAAAAATAAGTTTCATTAAAAAGGTAAATATACACTTATACCCCTTGGGTTAATTAATCCAAACTTTAGGGTTTAGAGTTAAGGGGTGAGGTTTTGGAATTAGGGTTTAAAATTTTATAAAATAAAAAATAAATACTAAAAAATTAAAAATAAAAATTTAAAAAACAGTTTCAAAAAATTTCACTTTTTTTTTTAAATTTATGATTTTTTTATTTTTCTCCATTTTAATTTGATCTTATTTATTTTTTGAATTTTTTGTTATTTTTTATTTAATTTTTTAAATATTTATTTATTTTTCTCATTTTTTAATTTGTGAGTTTTTTGTTAAATTTTTCGATTTTTATTTATTTTTTTGTTTATTTTATTAATTAAATAATTATTTTTTTGAAAAAAAAAACTGTTTTTAACCTGTTCAACCGGTCATTTTTCTTGTTTGGAGGTTTTTATGATAAAAATGTCACTTTGAAGGTTAAAAGTGCTAGCGAAAAAACTTCAAGGTTTAAAGTGCTAGTAAGTGACACTTTCAAGGTTTTTTATGCGATTTTCCCAAATTTAAAACCAGGAGGTTAAAGTTAGCATAGGTTTATTGACTCAGTGATGCAGAAGACTCTGCTTTTGAATAGTAGTCGGTTGCCAAATTTCTCCAGCTACAATGGTGGGATCACATTTGTATTTATATGATGACCACTGACTTGTACATACAATTTAACTAGTCCGTGTTTTGTCCCTAGTAAGCAGCTATCTATCTTGTTCGGAATATAGATTGTGAGCCACAGTGGAAACTTCAACAATTTAAGAGTTGAGCAACGTGACTTTAACTCTTATCATCGTTATGCTTTTTACTATATATATTGGTAAGTTGTCTCGGCTACAAAACCAAATCATACATTCTAAGTTTCAATCATTCACGGTCCAAATGGTGAAACCGTGTTTCCATGTTTCCTCCATCTCGTGTTTCCTCTGTTGCCTCTTCGTCTCCAGCTTCTTTGTCAACAGTCTTGTGTCTCAACCATTTCCTCGTCCGGACCAAATTGAGATCCTTCTGGCTTTTAAGAACGAGTTCCCAATCCTCAAATGCGATTTTAAAAAGTTGCCTAGCTCAAGAAAACTGACAAAATCCTGGACCAGGAATGACGTCAAGTCCTTTAGTGGGGTGTTTTTTGACAGCGAGACTGGTGTCGTGACGGTACTAAAGATGCGTGGTGCATGTCTCAGTGGAACTCTCAATGCTAATAGTAGCCTTTTCAGATTACACCACCTCAGGTACCTGGATCTCTCTTTTAACTACTTGGACTTGTTCCCATTCCTCCCCCAACTTGGCAAACTCACAAACTTAGAGTCACTGGATCTTTCTCATATGGGCTTACCCGGTGAAATTCCATCCTCCATCAGTAGCCTAAACCGTCTAACGAAATTAGACCTTTCAGATAACGAGCTTACCGGCACTTTTTCCCCTCTACTCAATCTATCAAGGCTCTCTTCATTATCTCTTTCCAATAATCTCTTGTCTGGAAACGTCCCTTGTTCTCTACTCACCATGCCTTTCCTGTCAACTCTTCATCTGAGCAATAACCATCTCACAGTCTCTCTTGAAACTATGAATTGCTCTTCATCATCTAAGCTTGAAACTTTATACCTTGGCAATAACCGTCTCAGTGGTCGAATCCTAGAGCCTCTCTCAAAATTCACCAACCTCAAGAAACTCTACCTATCTTTTCAAAACACAACCGACCCAATCAACTTCTTTTCCTTGGGCTTCAAGTCTTTAGAGTTACTTGATCTTTCCGGAAATGCTATATCAAGATGTGGATCTAGGAAACAACAATCTCATTGGGAGACTTCCAGACTCATTCTACAAACTTGGTTTCCTAACAACAAGAACACTTGACGTTAGCAACAATCAAATAACTGGGAAGCTTCCAAGGTCTCTTACAAATTGCACAAGCCTAGAGTATCTGAACGTGGAGGGCAATAGAATCACCGACACCTTTCCATTTTGGCTGGAAGAACTACCGAACCTAAAAATAATCGTCCTACGGTCCAACATGTTCCATGGTCCAATCTATTCCCCTCAACATCCTCTGTCCTTTCCGGAACTGCGAATGTTTGACATATCGCGTAACAATTTCACCGGAAGCCTACCACATGATTACTTTGTCAACTGGAGTACACCCTTGCTGAGTGCACCTCAAAAGGTAAGCCAGCCACTGTACATGGGAGATCCTTTCATGTATGATTATTACCCTTCCATGTATTTGAGAAACAAAGGAATAAACATGGAGCTGGAAAAGATCTTTCTCGCCTACACATCAATAGATGTCTCTGAAAACAAACTTGGAGGACAGATTCCAGAATCCATAGGCCTTTTGAAGTCGCTTATTGTGCTCAACCTATCCAACAATGATTTCACTGGTCATATTCCTTCCTCTTGGGCTAATCTCACGAGCCTCCAGTCACTAGACCTATCTCGGAACCAACTCTCTGGAAATATCCCCAAGGAGCTAGCAACCTTATCGTTCTTGGCCTACATTAACGTTTCACATAACAAACTCACGGGCCAGATACCACAGAGCACACAGTTTGGAGGACAGCCTAAATCCTCTTTTGAAGGGAATCTCAATCTCTGTGGGCGTCCTCTTCTAGAGAGTTGCTTCCAGGACAAGGTACCATCAACACCTGAGGCACAAGAGCTGGAACCTTCAAAGCAAGAACAAGTGTTCAACTGGAAAGCAGCGGCAATGGGATATGGGCCTGGAGTCTTGTTTGGCCTGGCGATTGGACAAGTCCTTTATTCGTATAAACCGGTGTTGTTCTTCAAGTTGTTTCGCCTTTGAAATAATCTTTATGAACCAAATCAAGACCTACAACATATTTTATCAACATATTTAATCGTTAGAATTAGCTTTTGTTGATCCTCCTGGTCGTTTATCTTTGGGTGTTCTACATGATTTGGTCTGTTTACTGTATTACTTTGTCTGAAAACGGTCTGAAACACTACAAAGATTTGTTTATATAATTAAAACAAGGCTGAACAAAAACTTCGGAGTACGTAACAATCAAGGTTGCTACGCACCAGAGACATTGTTGTTGATCAAAGCACTAAGAGAAAACGTTGCAGCTACTTGGTTTTGCACTCGACTGGACTGGCCTATCTCATTTAGTAACACCTTTGTATGATATCAACAATAGCCAATGTGTCTTTGGAGTCATAGAGTTTTACTTCCGGTAAATATCAGATCCCAAACATGCAATAAGATCATATTTGATAGGCTCACCAAACTCCTACCAATCAAGTCTTGTCGGCTAAGATTATTTTGCTAATCTAAGTTCGTTCATGCATTTAAAGAAATCACATTTAAAAAGGTACATTTTCATGTTTCAAAAAGTTATTCTAGTCATTTCAAACTTATATGAGTCAGTCTAGTTATTTCATGATTGTTTAAAGTCATTTTATATAATTTCTCAAAATATAGTTCTAATTAAAATCATAACTCCCTAATTCACCTAAAATCATCTAAGCTCTTTAAAATCAAATTACTTCAAATCCTCAAATACTATATTGAATACATCTCTCCATATAATCTCCACTGTGGTGTCTTGGTCGTCTCGCAATGAGTGCACATGCGGATTGTCCCATCTGCGTTAAATGAGTCTGGACTGTCAGACACTTGGTTCTTGTTCTTCATCTGGCGTTTCTTCTTGGGGGCGTTCTGAGAAGGGAGGTGCTAAGTTTTGGAGTCTGAATGATCAGGAGCAAACTGCTGGACCATCTCTGATGCAAATGACTTGAGGGATCTGAATGTGGAGGTTGCTTCTGGTGCCTTTCACGGGGAAAGCTCTGTTTGGGGTTTGGAACGAGACAGAACCGTTGGCGGCTGAGACTGCGCTTGAGGACTGGAATAGTGTTGAGACTTTGACATCAGGAAGGGAGCTATCGATGGTGGACGAGACTTCTAAAGAACTCGACTGCTTCTGCACGCATTAAGTTAAAAGTCATAATCAGAAACATATTCAATGCAACCAAAAATGTGAAGACATGATCTTGATCAGTACTCTCTTTACAAACAGGATCTTATATATATTCTGAGAATTGTGGAACATAGAAGAGCTCTTCAGGATGAACTTCAACCACTTATCAACTCATTTGTCAATGATTTCATATCAGATTGACAATGAACGACTGATACATACACTAAACTACCATAGTAACTTATCACCACTTCTTAAATGTACACAGTACACACCAGGTGCTGAGCTGGAAAATATTCTTGTCAATTGACATCTGACTCAAGAAAGAAAAGCTAAACTGAAAGACCTAAGACACTTCACCATGCTTTCCTCATTTACGATCAGAACCTTATCATATACACTCTCCACTGCACTACAGGTTCTTTCCTAACTGGGTAAGAAAACATGGATTGTGTTTCAAACCCTTATAACCTAAGGTGGTATAAAAATCTACCCGACTGAAAACGAATAATCTCTTGCATTACCTAATTATTATATCCTCCTGCAAATGATTATTTTACGTATGTAAATGATGCACATAAATATGCATACACAATCTCCATAAAGAAGTATGTAAATGATGCACATAAATATGCATACACAATCTCCATAAAGAAGTATGTAAATGATGCACATAAATATGATTTACTAATGTAAAGCATGTTGTTGAGTGTTGACATTTATAAAAGGAGAGGGAAAAAAAATCTTTTACAAATCTGATTTGCTGAGCAGGAAACATCCCACTATGATCCATTTTTCTAAAAGAAGATTCATATCATCCCACTATTAAGAAGTTGCAAGAGCCAAGGTTCAAACAGAAACCATGGCTGAATTCAACAAAACAGATTTCTAGATGTCCATCTCAATGAAAAATCTCTGATAATGAACTATGGTCCACTTTTCTGTAAGAAAATGATTCATCTTAGTACCTTTTTTTTAATCAAAAAACTATTATATTAAGAAGTTGCAGGAGCGAAGGTTCAAACACAAACCATGGCTGAGTTCAACAAAACAAACTTTTAGATGTCCTGTTATCTAAATGAAGCTGCTAAATGTGCATGTTGATCCCTTCTTTTACATGGTGTCCTGTTATTTCAATGAAATTCTGATCATGAATCATAGTCAATTTTTGGATATTGTAAAATCAGTAAAACTTGTCCAAATTTGATCACTTCGTTCTAATATCGGATCTTCATATAAACATGTCATATAGACTTTTATTTCAATGACTGTTTTTACATCAGTCATTCTATTATTCGAAAATAAAACCTAAACTAAGTAGTCATTTTATGGTAAGTATAAGAAAATAGAAATAAGCTATCGTTAGTAATCAAATGACAAATAGTCATTCTAAAATGGAAACACGCATTTCCAAAATGAGGTTTCTTAAGAAAAGTGACTTCAATGCCTTGCCACGCATTTTCAAAAGATTCTGATTTGAAAACGTTTCACAAACATGAAATAAATCTTTAACGAAGTTTCTATGCAACCTAGATCCCTACGTGTTTGTGTTTTACTTTTTCTGAAAACTCATATTTTTCACTTAGTTATTACCAATTTGTTTGGATACCTTGATTGCAAAAAAAAAAAAAAAAAATCATCAATTATATATATATATATATATATTATAAAGTTTTAAATAATAATTTAAAGAGATTTTTTTGCTCAAAAAAAAATTAAAGAGATTTATGATGAATTTAAAATGATTTAGTAGAGTTTTTAAGTTGAGTTAAAATATGAAAATCTAAATCATTTTAGATTAGATTCTAAAATGTTTTAATAAGAGAGATCATAACAACTTCCTAATGCACCTAAAATCATCTAAGCTCTTTTGAAAATCAAAGTTACTTGAAATCCTCTCAAAAACTATATTGAATACATCTCTCCATATAATCTCTAACAGTAAAGGGGTCATCCCGGTTGCAAGTCTTGATCTTTCCTTCTCATCTCTATGATCTTCCTGTGAGAATTAGAATGCAAGCTTGGGATGAAGCTCGGGCTTGACGATGGACGGTACTCCGGAAGAAGACGGCCTGACCTGAACCGGACTCCACAGGCATTGCATAGCGTTTTAGGCCCACATGGACCTTCCCTCCACTGTGGTGTCTTGGTTGTCTCGCAGTGAGTGCACATGCGGATTGTTCCATCTGCGTTGAACTGTTCTGGACTGTCAGAGACTGATGACTGGTCCTTGTTCTTCCTCTGGCGTTTCTTCTTGGCAAAAGGGAGGTAAGTTTCGGAGTCTGGATCATCAGGAGCAAACTGCTGAACCATCTCTGATGCAAATGACTTGAGGGACCTGAATGTGGGCGGTGTGGGGCGTTTGCGGAGGTTGCTTCTGGTGCCTTTCACGGGGAACGAGACGGAACCATTGGCTGCAACTGAGAGTGCGCTTGAAGACTGGAATAGAGTTGAGAGTTTGACATCAGGAAGGGAGCTAGAAGAGACTTCTGAAGAACTCGACTGCTTCTGCAGACATTTAAGTTAAAAACTCATAATCAGAAAAAGCATATTCAACTCAACCAAAACGTGAAGACATGATCTTGATCAGTACTCTCCTTACAAAAAAGGATCTTATATATATTCTGTCAATTAATGGAACATAGAAGAGTTCTTCAGAATGAACTTCAATCACTTATCAACTCAGTAGAGCCCATAGGTTAGCGCATACAAAAACCAACAAGCACGAGAATGATTTCATATAAGGTTGACAATGAACTAAACTACCATAGTAACTTATCACCACTTGTTACATATACACACCAGGTCCAGGTGCTGAGTTGGCAACTATGCTTATCTATGAACATCTGACTCAAGAAAGAAAAGTAAAATCAAAGACCAAAGACACTTCACACACTCAAGGGTGTAAACTGACCAAAGTGGGCAGAGGGTTCCTGAGGAGTCCAGCACGTGGAGCGTGAGTGAACTCAGAGGACAAGCTGGTGAGCAGATCCAAGGGAGGAGGCACGAGGTTTTCAAACTTGGCATCCCAATCTCCTTCCTCATCATCATCGCCCGTTTCCATGTCCTCTTCAAGAGGCAGAGTTATGAGATCATCAAAGAAGTTTTCCGACAGACCCTTTAACTCCTCTTCCTCTTCAGGTAACCACGAACCGCCGTTATTCATTTGTCCACACCCACTGCACACAGTAACATAACAATCAAAGACGATTGATTAAACATGGTTTTGTTACATTTTTTTGTCTCTCAACGTTTCAAGAACGGAACATAAAAGGAGAAAAGCTTCCACCTTGACGAAAGAGTGAGTGAGAGAGAGAGACACGAACCTTGCGTTACAGCTGCTGACTACACAGAACGCATTCCCCAAGCAGAGAGAGAGAGAGGGAGAGAGAGAATCTAAAGTTGTTTGAATTTGGGGGTTTAGGGATTACAGAACTGAGAAACGAGTGAAGGGAGGGAGAGAGAAGAGTTAATATACGGTCATGCATACCGGAGTTTTCAGTAGGTTTTCTTTTTACTTTTTTTTTTGGGTAAAAAAGTTTTGAATTTTACACTTTTCATTTTTATTTTACTCATGGTAACTTCTGACCAAAATTGACAATAATAAGAAGAAAGAAAGGAAATAACTTTTGTAATTTTACAAGGTTGCAGGTAATATGGACATATATTAATTGGAGACAGTCAATTCAAACTCTATATTAAACAAATAATTTATAAATTTCTTTTTTTAATTTATGTTTATGTTTCAATAAATTTTATTTTATGTTTACGGTTTTGATAAATTTAAATGGTTAACTTTGAATTAAATAGTTTAAACTAAATAATAAACTGTATATTTTTATTTGTGACAAAAACTGATGTAATATCATTAAACGTTTTTCATATATAAGATATTATATCATATTCATAATATCCTTAGAAATCTTAATAAAAATAGAATTCGTTTATTTGGATATTTATATGTTGAATGAATTTTTAGAAATTATCTAATTTATATAGGTAAACTGATATTTTTGGATCAACATCAGTATTTATCAAACTAGGTTACTTTGCATATTTAATTGATTATGGATATCTCGTTGGGTGGCTTAACTCTTTAGATGTGAAAAATGTTTTTTCCAAAAGATTTTTTTTTATATAAAGAGTTTCTAATCTTATTTTCAGATGCAAAATCTATGAAGATAATGTTTTGATAATCGATCATGTAAATATAATTTTATTACTTTCTAACTTTAATGATTAAGATGATAGTGTTTTGCAAAACTTTTAAATTTCGTTTTTGTTAGTAGTTTGTACAAAACTTGCAATTTTTTTTTCGAAATAACAAAGTAAACAGAGGAAATTTAATCTTATACTGAATAGTAATTTCCTCTGCAATCTAGATACTAAAACCTTTCTAGCTAAGCCTGCTATTTTGACAACCAAATACTAAGCCTAACTAGAATATAGTAATTCCAAAATATATCAACCAAATCAGCTTCTCGAACTTACTTGTTACTAGATTTATGGGCCAACATTGGAGATATCAATTCATTGGCCTTTAAAATCAAGATTGTGTCGAATGTATATATGATATCCCGCAATTCTCGCTGCAAAAGTAAGGAATAAGGATATGCAATTCAAAAAAAGTTGGGAAGATTCAAATTCAACATAGAAGGTCATAATTAATGTATCCCTTGCAATGGAATATTGCGATATGCATGATGTAGAGAAAGTAAAGCGTATGAAAAACACTGTAATCGCGTTGAATTCTAAACAAGAAAACCATTGGAATGATGTGGGTATCACTATATGATGGATGATCAAACAAATTTAAAATGATCACTGACAAATAATACTCTCACAGTTATCGACAGCTATATTACATGAAATTCTGATATAGATAAATCTGTCATGACTGCAACATATGCCCCTCTATATTGCGCATTATAAAAGAAAGAGTACTTTATTTCTTTCTTCTAAGTATATATATGAACAAAAAGTAAAAGATAAAATTGTTTTCTAATAACTGCTTGCCTTACAAATCCCCATCGACGTAAAAACCCTTCATCATCACACAACTCCTGGTTAAAACCTACAAGGCAAATGATGATGATAAGAGAAGTGAAGAAACATGATCAAGTTGAGAGACTAATCAATCTACCTGATGATGGTTCCTGAGGAGACATAAAAAATTGGAAGCAAGAGACAACCATCAGATCTCCCAAGAAAAATGAAGTCAAGCGATGCGGTGACACTGGTAACCTGAGCTTCGTTTAAGTAAGGTCGAACATCCACGACCACATGGATCAAATGGAAGACTGATCCAAACTTATAGGCCGACGCATTTGAGAGATTAACGACGTAGACAACACCAGACGATGTAAAGGCGTAAAGAAAATACACATATATCTACTTTGATCAGTTTAAAATTAAAATAATAAAAATCAATTTATCTCTTTTATTTAAAAATATTTCACTAATTTCCAACTTTTGTGGTGTTACATATCCAATTATCCATTACTTTAAAAACTTTGTTCTAAAAATCGGCCACATCACTGATTACGTGGCCGAGAGAAAACGGGAATCGGAGATGGAGCATGGCGAGTTCATGCAGATGGATGATCTTACGCGGTGGTCCAATTTTGTGTCCGCCTGGACCGTGGAAGTGGATAACCCGACGTGTAATTGGTGGTGATTTCAGACTTTTTCTATGGCTGGGTTGGATGATTAGCAAACGAAGAAGAAAACCACGTTATTTTATTTATTTCTTTATTTATCACAAGTCCAATCAACCATAAGACCCAATTATACAATTAATTATAATTATATTTTTTCTTACACTTAATTAATATGTTTTGCATGTATTATTTTATATTAAAAATTATATTACGTAAATTATAGTAAAATTTATTTAATTTTAGTTTTGATAGTTTAAAGATAAATATAGTTAAAATATATTAAACTATTTGTAATGGTTGTGAAGTAAAAGAAGTACGATTATATTTTGTGATCTAATTGGTATGTATTTATAAATCTATGACTTTTAGTATTCTTCATAAACTTGTATTATACAACTTTTTTTATTATATTTATAAAATGTGTATGTATAAAAAATTATTTTCTGCGTACTCCACGATTTTTTCCTTGTTTTCAATAAATCGCTAGGTTTGTACGTGAAGCACGCTTAGCGAGTTTCCGAACGAGGCTTCAAATAAAGAGTATATTTCATATTTGATGACTTCAAATCTAGAATATCTTTTCATATCAAATAAATAAAAGTGTACTTTAAAATCAAATTGATTTTGTAATTCATAGGAATAAGAGGTTGACATATTTTTATAAGATTCTTTTACTATAAGTACATCAGGTACATTTTCATATTAATCTTCAGTACCCAAAAACTTATTAAAATGAACACGAAATTGAGGGTTTAGTGGAGAATAACCATAAATGTGTATATATCCTTGTATTATATTCAAAAGATAGAGAGAATAGGTGTAAATGTTTAACAAAACCCAAAAAGTACGAGAAAAAGGCCCATTGGTTGTTTCAGTTTTTTTCTCAATTACAAAACCTTTATCAATGAATTGAAAAATCAGAATTATAGAAGGAGACCATAAAGAAAGAAAGAGAACTTGTACTTTTTATTTTATGGTGTAATCAATTATACTGGAGAATGCTTGTCTAATTTCTTGGCTTCATGGTTCTCTTTTTCTTGGCTCAAAAGCGGCGTTGTATCCCTGTCTTTCCCCTGTTAAAAAAGGAACAAAACCAAAAAAAATTAATTAACAAAACCAACACTCTTCATTTTTTTTTACTTTGTTGGTGTGATACTGTGATGACGTACAATAAAAGAGGACTCGGAGGAGCCTTGTTTTGATTTAGAAGCAACGGAGCAGAAGTAGGAGTAGAGAAGCATGCCAAGGACCGCGATTAGGATTCCTGCGATGTTACGAGGAGTGAATGGATCGTGGAGGAGAGTGTAACCAAAAGCAAGCACCAAACACGTTTTGAGATGTCCCAAGACTTGGTACGTCACCGGAGATGTCTTTCCGATCACTAAAAACGTGCTGAAGTTAACGGAAACCGCTATTAAACACGATAGCGTTATGAACCCCTGCATGGATACAAACAAGATTGACCATTGTCAAGTTTCACAAACTTATTCTATCTAGGGCGAACCAATCAACCACAAACAACCATATTAATTTTATTTATAATGCCAACTGAAAATGAAGGAAATGAATATAATGATGTAACATTACCACAACGATAGGAGAGTAATGGAAGGAGAAGACGTTGAGGCGAGTGAGGTATTTGTCGACAAAGGGACCCGAGACAAATAGTATAGCGGCTTGAAACGGGGCCGATTGGTAAAGGAGTTGCGTTGATGTCACGTTCAGTCTCTTTTGGATCGTGTTTGTTAGCTTCGCCAAACATACAAAATATACATTAATATATGGAGTAAATCATTATATATTGACTTTTTTTTATGAAAAAGCTGAATTAAAACATACAATTTGGCCGACGCAAGTTGTTGCGATGGCAAGGAGAGAGAGAACAGAACCAACAAAATTGAGCTGAAGATCTGTGATTGATGCTATTCCAACCCCAACCAATAGCAAAAATAATGAGAATTTTATCTTCCGACTGCAAAATCAAATATGCCAACATGTGAGGGATGTGATATATGTGTTATTTAATAATCATGAATAACTAAAAGTAAATAAGAAAAGGTTCACCTGAACTTCTTGTTGAGGAAGAGAGTTTCCAATAGTACAGTGAATGGAATGATAGCAAGTTTGGTCATCTGCCGTAATTCAAGGACAAAAACATAAAAGCTGGTCAATCGTATAAATGTCACATGATGATGATTATACAATTTATTGGACATATAAATATACTTGATAGAAGCCGATGGAATTGAAGCCGAGGCTGAGATTCAGAAGACCAATGGAGATGCCATTGAGGAGGCCAAAGAGAACAACAGTCTTTGTGTCTATTGGTTTATTTTCAAAGAAACTTAGTTTATATGCCACATGAAGTGTGCAATATGTTACCATCAAATGCCAACTTGTTAGTGTCGTTGCTGAAAGAAAAAAATATTACAAAAAACAGATCAATTCTTGATACGAATAATCAGTTCTGATAAGGATAATATTTACAACATATGTTGTCACGTTAATTGAATGATTCAATTGATCCATATTTATAAAAGGTAAAATACCAAAAGGGAAGCCAAGATTGGTCATCAAAGCTTTGTTGCAAATGACAATGGAGACAGAAGATGCTACAGATAGAAATAAGGCTCCAATCACACCCATTTGCATACTCTTCATCTCTCCCATTTGCCTCTCTATTTCTCCTTGCTACCCTTCAAATCTATCAGACGAGAAGAGAGGAAGAGAAAATTATATGCTGATGGGAGAAAGAGAAGCTTTGTGAATGTGATGAGGAATGGATATGCAAAAGAGAGATGAGGTTTTTATTCTTTGTTAGTCTAAATATGGTTGGTGCCTGACACCAAACTTCTAGTTGGTCAGTGTCTTCTGTTCTGTTCTTCCTAATTCCATATTTTCTTAATTATATCATTATTTATATATTTAAACACAAGATACATGAGAAAATACTCTTATGATGTTGCTTAATATATGGGTTTCCTCATACGAGGCTACTAATAATGATATGAAAGCAAACTTTACACCATAAAAAAACAATGAAAGTTAAACAGCCAACACAGAAAATAATAAAGTAAAGGGAGACATTATGGAATTCTATGGACAAATAATAATTGACTTAAATCAAAAGCAAAAAGGAAGGTGAAACTGAAATGTTCAGACTTTTCTTCTGGAGAGTATATTATAACACATTAGAAAATATAAATAAATTGGATTTGGTGTGAAGCTTCACACTCACTCCAAACCAATGATATATACCCTTCTCCTCTCCTTAATTTCCCCACCAATTACGTTATCTATTAAGAGCAATATATAAAATTGATCGAGTCATCGAGAGACTGGTAATAAGTCTGGTATTACTATTAACCTTTCAAAATAAAATAAAATAAATTGTGACGCAAGATTGCGAAACAAAAGTACTGTCAAATCAAATATCACTGAGATGTTTAACCATCAAATCCTTTTATAAATGAAGAAACTTATGATTTAAATTCAATCTTTTGCGTTTAGGTTTGAATTTTGCTTTTGGAAACAGACAAATTACTTTAAACCAAATAAGAATGTTAATTCTTATTAAGATTTTATAGGCTGATGAATGGATCAGTGTAGGAATTAGATTTCACATATGAAACACGGACCGTAAAATTCATCAACTATGCTCCACGATGCGGGTCTGAGACTGTAACGTCCCAACTAGTGCCGGGCTTTCGATTTGGATCGGTTTGAACTATTCAGATTGGGATATTTAGGAGCTGTTTAGGAACCGGACATGTTTCAGGTCTGATCGATTTTGGTAGTGTCAGATTTGGGTTTGTTTCTATTTTTCTATAAAATCCAAAGTCGAACTGAATTAGAAACAGTTCAGGTTTTGTTTTAAAGCCAAAAAATTGAAAACCCCTGAATACCCGAGTTAAATCCGAAAACACCCAAAAAATATTCAGGTAATTCGAGGATATATATATATTTTATTTATAAATTAATATATATATAAATTAATTTATATTTTATTATATTTCAAATATTTGGGTATCTGTCGGTTCTGTTCCGGTTTGATTTCGATTTTTTGGGTATAAAGAAATAGGAACCATTCGGGTTTTGGTAAGTTTTGATCCGGTTTCGATATTATTTTTTGGGTTTCCGATAATATGCCCAAGCCTAGTCCCAACATACAATCAACATCTTCCACTTCAGTGCCATCTTGGCAGTCAAAGCGTCGAGACAGCGAGCTGAACATCTCAACGAATCCTTACTTTTTCAAGAGATCATCACTTTGATTATCAATAAAATCTAATTTTGGTTCAATTTTTACTAAAGTTCTACTCTTAGGATATACATGGTGGTTGCGCTTGGATGAGGTTATTATAAAAGGAGATATATGCTTAGGATTTTAGGCAGATTCTGATTAAATACTTTGTTTGCCCTTCAACCTTCGGTTCATACCATTTTCTTACTTTCTCAAGAGATCATTGTACTAAAACACTTAACTTCAAAGCCGTAGACATGCAAAAATCAAGAAAATAAATAGAACATAATATTAAAGCTATATCAAAACTATAACTCTCATACAGTACAAATAAAAAGGGTTTCACACGCCCTAACATCATAACATATAGTATAAGGTATAATGTTTGATATACAAAAAGAGTTTTTTTCTTAATAGAATAACCTATAAACAAGAAAACAAATTTATTTTCTTATTCTTTCACCACCATCCTCCCAAGATACTCCTTATCAGCTTCTGCTAATCGGTTCTGAAACATAGTCCACTCCTTTTTGCATCTCTCCCTCACTCCTTGCCAAGGAGCTTTCCCATTCTCTGACTTACCTTGACTCCCAAGCGAAGGTATCACTTTATGAATGATCCACTGCGAATCTACAACTCCAATCTTCTCATGAGCAGGCTGCAGCAAGATATTTTCATCATCAATAATACTAATAACCATAGCTATAGTGAAAACATAGAGACACAAACTACTTACTTCAACGCATCTTCTAAGAGCAAAGTCCAGACCCCATCCATGAACCAGATCGTTCTGCAACAGTTTGAACAATGATGTACAGATCACAGATACTCTGACAAAAGATCTGAGCTAAAACACAAACCTGAATCATATGCCACACACATCGCCAAGCTTCTCTGGAAAATACAGGCGCCATTATTTCTACAAACCTGTGGGAAGGAAGAACAAAGCTGAGTTCTGACAACAACTAAGCACACAAAGATGGTAAGAGAAGAGAAAGAGATTTATTTACGCAGCACAAGGAGGTAAATGTGGGTCACTACACCATCCTGCTTTTTCTTTAGTATCTCTGTTAATAAACAAACACACATTCTTGACTCAAGAACCAAAAGAACAAAAAGAAGGCAAAAGAAGAATCGTTTTAGGATCTTCTTACTTGTGGACCTCTCTGTCACCTCTCCTCTTTGTCATTTCCCATGTAAGTCCATTGTTGGGCTCTAGTCCTGGTTGAGAAATCTCCAAACCATGCTTCTTCACTAACTCAATGTACTTATCTGCATTGAAATGCTCCACACCAAGGTCTTCATCCCATATGAATATGTACTCGTAAGCAGAAACAACATCAGGATGCAAAAATCTCTTTGCGTACCACCTGAATAAAACACACAATCTATTAGATGAACCACTCATCTTTCAACTACTAGATGACTCACCATTTTGTTTGCTTTCTTGTACTGATATGAATAGCGGTCTTGGACCACTCAAACTGGTCCCACTCGGTTGTCCGGCCATCATAATGGAAAAGCAAAATCTGAAAATCTTCAGAAAACTGACAAGCAAACGACAAGATTTTTCAGTGTATCTACCAAAGAGAGCATCATACTAACTGAAAACATGCGGAGATTGCAGTAACCTTCTTAACAACTGTATTAATATGGTTCCTCTGATCAAACCCAACTGTAAATGTCACAAGATACTTTGGCTTCTTCTTCAAATCCTGCCAAAAGATATTGTTTCACTATCAAATAACTCCACTCATCATGTATATAAATGTAGAAAGTGCACATACTTCATTAGGTTCTCCCCATAATCTACGCAAGTAAAGATCAGTTTTTGCCACAACAATCCCTGGAGGTAGCAGTTCTGCACCACGTGGATTGGTTGGAACATATATCTGCAATCACACACACACAAAAGATAACACTGTATCCTCAATGAGACGCTAGTCTAAGACACTCCATCCTTGTTACCAACGAACACAAACTAACTTGTTGAAGAAAGCAAAGAAACTTAATAGCGAAAACGAATTGAGTCAAATACCTGTTTAGAATTTTGTATATTGATTACGGAGTGAATACACTACAATCTTTTAAATCCGTATTTATAGTAGCCTCAAAACCCGATTTTCTAAACCGGCCCAAAGCAAATGAATGCTAACATTTTCACGGATACACAGAGATTTCAGACACTTCCAGAATTAACAATGCTTAATATATTGCAGATCTCTCATATATATAAACTACTCCTTGTATATATATGTTTCACAATTCTATCAATGAATCAATCATATGATTCATATCCATAGGGCAAATGAATTTGATACATTCCAGGTTGAAATGGCCTTAAAACTACAAGCCATGATGTCATTCATACCTCAGGAAATTTTCTTGAGCCAAAATCTTGAGGGGATTTGTGAGTAGATAACAAGTGCCCATCTGATAAGGCTACATCAAGGGATGATATAAGTGCCGAGGGAAAGTTAATCTGCAAGAATATACAAAACAAAAAAATAAAAAACATGACAAAATGAAAAGAAGAAGAAGCACAAAGATGTTACCTTTAAAGAAAGTGAGGGCAATGTAATGCCAATAAAAGTGCCAAACACGATTCCTAGGATTGTTGTGATGACAGCTTTTGCGTTTTCATTTGTTCTTCGAGGAGCTAAACCACTGCAAAGAGCTCCAACCACTTAGAGTAAATCTTTCATACTAACTCCTTTGTGTTTTACAATCAGAGAAGCTTAGAAAGAAACATACATACCTTCTGTGCATTGTTCCCATTTGGGTTTTGCAATTTGTCTTCAAAATCAAATCTTGAAATCTTGAGGTAAGGGTTCGTCTTTAAATAATAAAACCCAAGAAAGTAATAGTTTTTTTAGTGTTTTAGTGGAGAAGAATTCAAGAAATGGAATTTACTTGGAGGTTTTAGATCTCAGAGGAGATTTGTGTGATCTGCTAGAGAGAAAAGAGTGACAGTGTGTGTGTGTGTGTGAGAGAGAGAGAGAGAGAGAGAGAGAGAGAGAGAGAGAGAGAGAGAGAGAGAGAGAGAGAGAGATGGGAGAGGCCTATTCTCAAAGGCCCAAACTCTATGCTTAATTTTGTTAATACACTAATGCGTGCACATTAGTGTATTTTTGTTTCATTGTTAGTGAACTTAATTACTTAGTCAAACTAAGTAATGTCAGGTGTTTTCAGACGTCTTGATTATAAGTCAAACTAAATTAATATCGGGTACTTTAGACGACTTTATCAGAGGATTGTTAGTCAAACATAATCAATGTTATGTGTTCTTTTTTAGAAGACTCAATTTCACCGAATTGAGGACTGGATTGTTTTGATTTAGCAAATATCTCAAGGAGATTGAGTAGTATTTATTGAATTACTATTTGTTAAAAACTATTGTAACAAATCTCGAATGGTTAACTTTGAAAGTGCTAACATATACTTTCCTTTGTTCCGAAATGTAAGATTATTTGAGTAGTATACATTTATTAAGAAAATTATTATTTTTACCTAGAAAATATTATTAAAATTTGAAACATAAAAATTATTCTAAACATCTTACATTTCAGAACAGAAGGAGTATCAGTAGATAATCAACAATACAATCCATGATTGAGTTTAGTTCTTAGTTGTATAATGATGCTAAGCTGGTGCGAGCCTTTGAGAGGCAAGTGTACACACGTGCCTTGTTTATTCTCTCTCAAAAAAGACATCTTTCTTTTGCTTAAGGGTTGGAGTTGCTACGGTGACGGCGGCGACGCTGGAGCTTTAACGACCTCCATACCCACTCGGAATCTGAGCTACAAGACGGAGCAGTTAAGATCTGTGGTTCGATGAAGGTTCTTCTCTGTTTTGACCGGCGAAATGGGTAGGTCATCTGTGCGGTTTGATCTCTACGACTGAGGGGCTGCCAGTAGCCGCTTGTCAGTCATCGGGGGTAGGATTGCCGCCGTTGGTGAGAACGGTTTTGTGTCGGCGGAGCTTTCTAGAGAAATGGCGGTTCACTTTAGCTCGTTTCTCGTTGGCCTGGAGCATTTTCTTCACCGCTGGGAGAATGGAGGAGTAGCAGCATCTCAGACTTGTGTGGTGGCGGATTTGCAAAAGCGGCGGCGTTAGGGTTTCAAGAGTCGGGTCTTCTCCTTGGATCTGGCGTGCTTAGGCCGCGGGGCTCCTCAGGGATGCTTGAACGAAGGTGTTTGGTGATGGATACCCGCCAGGTGATGTCCCGGACTTCGGAGTGAGAGTCACCGGAGTAGGGAGCAGACTCCATTTTGCCTTCTTTCCCTAGCCTCGAATCTCTCTTGATTAGCATGATGTTTTGTGTTTAGATTTTAGCTTTTCACCTTGTAACCTAGCCTGCCGTTTACTTTGTCGTCAGGATCTATGTATTGCTCCGATTTGTCCCTTTTGCGGATGAAATATTAATCTCCTATATATTAATTGAAGATATTTTAAAAAGTTATAACCTAAATTTTGTAAAAATTAAAAAATCACATCATATATGGTACTTGTGTATGTCTTCTAAAATATATATAGCAATTAATGATTTTAAACAATAAATTACATTATTTCGTTATCATTTTTGTTTATTTTGTTATTATTAAAATAAATTACATAATTACATTAATCATATAATAAAAATATAGATTTTGTTTTGTATATGTTGTATTTTGAATTTAAAAAAACGAGTATAAATTACTAAAATTGTTAAAGATCTCACATAAACATTTATGATCAAGGTTTAATTTTTTTTCTATATTAATATACAATGATTATAAGACCATATGAAGAAATAATTTTATTTTAATAGGTTTTTATGTTAATATATATATATATATATATATATCTATATATTTCATATTGTTTAAATAAAACTATACATCGTATGAAAATGTATACTTATATTTTGATATTCGCATTGACCGTATACTGAAAAGTTAATATTTTAATTTTGAAATCTTCATTGTTTTTTAAATGATTATAAATTATTGAAATTATCCCACATTAAAAAAAAAATCGTTTGTGTAAACTTTTGTTACAAAAATATGCAAATAATCATAAAATCATATGAGTAGAAATTTCATTTAATAAATATCCATATTAAAAGTGTACTATATATATATATATATATGTTAACATCATTTAAATTTAATTATATATCATATACGATAGATAAGATTTTTTTTTTTTATTTATTTACTCTAAAATGATTGCGAATAAACAAGATAGCAATTGTAACTTTTTTATTGTAAAATTTCTTTCTAAACGGTGCTTAGCTTTTAGAGGAAAAAATGAGAAACATTACCAAGATAGCAATGGTAATTTTTAGGAGCTATTGAAATGGTAGCAGAATTTGATTTGATAATCCAAGATCATATTATGCACATTCAAAATCATGAAATTCATCATCATTATCTTGGTAATGAGTTTATTTCGCTTTTGGTTCATAATGTTCAGCATTCCATTGTTTCAAATCAAAGAGGCAAAATACTTTTTAGTGATTCTTGATTGTACACCAGATGTGAGTCACTAAGAACAAATGACTCTTATAATACGATGTGTGAACATGTCTGATAAAAAAAGTCAAAGTAGAAGAGTATTTTTTTTGGAGTTTCTAAAGGTAGATGACACATCTGGTCTAGGGCTCTTTGAAAAATTATTAGATGTTCTAAAGTCTCTTACTCTTGATGTTGATAATGTGAGGGGTCAAAGTTACGACAATGGTTCTAACATGAAGGGAAAACATCAAGGTGTTCAAAGATGATTGCTTGACATAGATTCAAAAGCTTTGTATATGCCATGTGCTTGTCATTGTCTTAATCTTTTGGGTAATGATATGGCTCATTCATGTTTGAAATCTATTTCTTTCTTTGGAGTTGTGCAACACATATATACCATGTTTTCTGGTTCTAGAAAGAGATGGAATATTTTGCTTGACCATGTTTCTCTTTTTACATTGAAATCGTTATCCAATACTTGCTGGGAAAGCCAAATTAATAGCGTGAAAGCTATCAGATTTCAAACTTTGCAAGTAAGGTCAGCTTTAATAGAATTGTATGAATCATGTGATGATGCTACGACAAAAAGTGATGCTGAAAGTTTAATTATGGCATTTGATAATTTTGAATTTTTACTTGGCATAATCATTTGGTATGAAATTTTGTTTGATATTAACTCGGTTAGTAAGAACTTACAGTCCAAATCTATGTGCATTGACAATGCTTTAAAACAACTCCAAGGTGTAATTCTGTTTTTTGAGAAGTATAGAGATGAAGGGTTCAATTCTAGTTTGAATGTAGCTAAAAATATTGCTCATGAGATGGATGTTGATCCTGTTTTTCCAAATAAACATCGTGTCTTTAGAATAAAACAGTTTGATGAAACTGATTCAGGTGAACATGTACAATCAGGTGAAGATGCTTTTATATTTGATTACTTTTTAGTTGTTGTGGACATGGCATTAACTTCAGTGAAGAACATGTTTGATCAAATGATGAATTTTAAAAGTGTTTTTGGGTTTTTATTTGATTTTTTGAAATTAAAAGTATTAGACGAAAGTGAGCTTCGAACTCATTGCACCAACTTTTACAATACTTTTCTGATGGTGATTCTTCTGATGTTGATTTGAATGATCTTTAATCTGAATTGAGAATGCTGCAAACGACTTTACCCGATGTATCTATAGAACCTAGTAAAGTTCTTGAGTTTTTTGAAAGTGTGGGTTGTTATCAGAATGTTTCAATTGCTTATAGAATTCTTTTGACTACACCTGTGACTGTAGCCTCAGCTGAGAGGAGTTTTTCAAAACTAAAGTTGTTGAAATTTTTTTTAAGATCTTCAATGTCTCAAGAAAGATTGAATGGTTTAGCTATTTTATGCATTGAAAAGAATATCCTAAAAAGCATTGATTTTGAAACATTACTTTGCATCGAGTAAAGTTTGAAAAAATTGTTTTTTATGATTGCATTTCTTTTTAGGATGACTGCTGGTTTTTTTCTTTCTTTTTCAGATCCGGGAGAACATGTAATATTGTGAAGGTTTTTGTGAAAGCAAATCATCTCATTCTCAAGAAAAGCTATAAAAAGAATCAAGATTGTTTTAATTTTGTGGTTATGTTTACATTTTCAAACAAAAAATATTTTATATTATTTAGTAGCTATAATATCAACATTACAGTTTCACATGTTAAGGGTCACTTTTTTAGTTTTACTCCAGGGCCTGTAAAACGTTTGAGCCGGCCTTGATGATAGATATTTGATATCCGATAAAACTCCGTAGAAGATCATCGGTTTGGAGATCGATTTTTTCCAAGGAATTCGTTGTTGAAAGTCTTGATATCTTTGAAGCCACGGCCTTCTATTCTTTTTGTTTAGTAAGTTTTTCTCACGATAACCAACACATTTTTTTCTGTATTTCAATCCCACCAAAAACGTATCAGAGCTGACTGGATTCTTTTACAAAGCCCCACTGGTAATTGAAAGCAAATCATTGTGAAGGAAGGATAAGCTGAAAAAACAGTCTTGAGCATGGCCACTTTGCCAGCTGTAGAGAGGAACGTCGTTGACCAGCTCACCGCTTTAAGATTAATCTTGTCAATAATGGAAGAAAAAAGATCCAGAGTGTTCTGGAAAACCAAAGTGTTTTACCTACACCCCTTTATTTTGTGATCATAGACTAGGTTTCTATTTAAAGAAAATCCCATACATTCATTCAGGATTCGTGACTATGGGATTTTCCATCCAAATTGTCATATATCAAATGTTTCTTAGCGAAGGTTTATATCTATTAGATTTTAATTGACTATATAATTGCATAAAAAGAACTCCAAAGAGGAAAGTACGGTTTAAGCATCAACAACAAAAATAAACCTCGAAGATTGAGTTGTATGTAGGAGCATATCAGAAATTACAAACCAAAACATACATTTTTTTTTTTAATTCTTTTCCGAAATGAAATCCTAAAATACATTAAACAACAGAATCAACTACACAAATAAAGTCAATTTGTGTTTTGCAACAAGGAACCCCAATTTAGAAAAAACATACAATTGGGCTTTTATCATTTTCATCTTGAGATTTCACAAGTGGGACTCAGCCCAATTTGTTCCATCTCCCAGCTTTTCTTTGAGGCTACCTTCTCGTGCCTTGGTACATATTCCTAAATTTTTAAACCAAAAGGAATTTTAAAAAAGTTTCTAATTGAAAAAATATAGTAAACTGAAGAAAAAAATATATAACCTCAAGTTTCTTGACAAGGTCTTTCGCAGAAGGAGCAGAGACAATGATATGACGAGCAGTTGGTGAAATGAAACCTTCTTCAACTGCGTTATCTATGAATGATAACAATGAATTGTAGTATCCTTCCACATTCAGTAATCCCACCTTCACATTCATATATATATATATATATATATATATATAAACAATCATTCGTTAAAATTAATTATTTTTAATTATTTATATATAATGTAAATGGAAATGGATGCAAAATGATTACTGGTTTATCATGGATTCCAAGCTGTGCCCAAGTGATTACTTCAAGAAGCTCTTCAAGTGTCCCATACCCACCTACGCATGTAGAATATCAAGCATTAGTTTTCGTTTACTAATCACAAGTTATATAAATCTTGCTATTATATTGCTAATCAGAGCCACGCTAAATAATTAAAAATGTGGATAAGAAAAATAAAGGAACCAACCAGGTAAAGCGATAAAGGCATCAGAGTGCTTAGCCATCTCAGCTTTCCTTTGGTGCATGTCTGCTACTGCCTTCACTTCTCCCACTGTCTCTCCTGTTATCTTTATTTACATTTACAATTTACAAATTATTATTATTATTACCACTCACTCACCACTTGTGTGTCTTCTATATATATTCCAAAACAGCATGACAAAAGTCTTACACACTCTCACCACTTGCTGTATGGTGTTCTTTCTCCAGCAAAAAAAAATGTGGAGCATAATATAATTTGTGAATCTAATTAATGATTCGACATTAATTAACAAATCCAATTTTTTTTCTTTAAGCAATCATATTTTAGCCCCATTATTTTGTGACAAAGTATATTATATGTAATGATGATTCAGTCTCTCGGTGTTTCGCTTAAATTTGTCACTTTAAATCCTTTTTCCTAATCATATTTTTCGGGCAACATGATTGTAGACTATTTAAATTGTTTTAACTAACTAAATTAGACATTTCAAACATGAGGCAGCTCTATTTTTTATTTTTAAAAACTTTGCATAACAAAAAAAAAAGATAAAGAAACCAAGAAATGTCGTCGTCCAATAAACTGGGGCTCTTTTGTCAGAATTGAAACCCTCTTTAATATAAGACAAATCTGTGATACGATTTAAAGATAACATTTTTGAGGTTGATGTTCTTATTAAATTATCTACCACCAATATTGTTCGAATTATTATTTTTTTTTTATGGAAGTGGTAAAAATACATTATTATTATTATTCTGGAGTTATATTCGGACATACCTCTTTTGGCATTAGTGTCTTGGGGATAACCCTGAGACAGTAACAAGACAAAAAAAGTTAGTTAACAAAAAGTAAACGTCACGAATTATCCACGTATGCCAAAATTTTCCATTTTGTTAATTGTTTCTTTTAAAGTTTAATGGACTTAAAAAAAAATTCAATGGACTTCATATTTCTTTTTCTTTTTTGGTTTTGAATTGTTTTCTTTGGTTTACTAAATGTGTAATTTTATATCATTTGTAAAGAGTTGGTGTTAAAAAAGCTCAAAATTTCTTGCTAACAACTACTATGTTTTATAACCATAAGCAAAACAAATATTTATAAAAATTCTAATTGTATATAAATAAAAATTGTATTTTTCATATATTTATGAATTCCATGGGAATCTTACAACAAACACCAGTGCCACTTACCTGGAAGAGTTAAGTATTTTTCTTTGTTTTGAAATACTTTCTATTTTACGTTTAAGACTTTAACTATATAATGGATACACCAAACACGAGAATATTTACTATCTCTAACCTTAATTTTCTGTTAAATTTTAAATGTTTAGGTAAATCCTAGAGTTTTATTCTTCAATTGTATTGTTTGCAAATTTTATTTTGATATAGCTTAGCACTCGCTGAATCTAGCAATTTTCTATTACATCGTAGAAAAAAATTAAAATGTAAAAAGCATGTTGACAACAAAAAAAATGTAAAAAGTCTAACCCGATGACATGGCGACCTCCATTGTAAACAGCTTGAGAAATCAAACCCATTAAACCTATGCTCCCTCCGCCATAGACAAGATCGATATTTCTGGATACCTAGGAAAAAAAAACATTTCGACAAGAAACATTGTAAGTTTTTAGTTTTTATTTAGTAGTCGTTGTCATAGTTAATAAGTAAATACAATTGTCGACAAAAGAGAGAGAAAACCATACAGGTACGTGGATAAAGATAGTAGAGAAACTATAAGGGTTGAAACTCCATAATCACATTTTCTGGTAAAAGTACTTACGGAAGTACATGAAAAAAGATTGTAAAACAGGAAAAAGATTGTAAAACACAAAGAGGTATGCTTTCCCATCATAATTCAACAAAAATACTTTCGAATTTTCATCCCTTTAAAAACCTTTGCAACTATATTTCTACCAGTGACCAAAGTAAGTACAAACTGAAGATAATAATTTTTCAAAAAACAATATTATATAAGGAAGATAATGGACAATTATAGACATGAATAGTTGACTCCACTAAGTCTATATGGCTAAACTGCTTTAGTAAGGACAAGTCAGTTGAGTAAATCCATTCCCGAGCAAGTTGTGAACCCAACTTTTATTTGGTCAACAGAAAAAGATTAAATTATTTTAAAATACAACTGCTCTCTGCTATTGCTAATATATACTTTCTCTGTTACGTTTATAAGATGTTTTGAGTGAATGGAGGTTAAGAAACTGTGTCTGTACAATTTTGTTTTTAGTTTCTTTTGATCAATGCTAATTTAACAGTAAAGAGGTAACTAAAAGGGATGCATGAAAAGAAAAACTGAAATACTTTTCAAATAATGCGAAAATAATAAAAATATTTCCAAAACAAAGCAGAATTGTGTAGTTCTGATTTATTTAGACATGAGTCTTCCCCAGAACTTGGAACTCCAATGGTTTTACTGTAATTTTCAACTGTTTCCAAACGGGAAGACGAAAACCAGATACTTTTTTTGGGTTGCTCACAAACTGTGTGACAAAAAATATAAACAGTCCAATCTACTGTTTCAAAGTATATACAAAACGATGTTCTAAGAAAAAATATAATCAAGAACAAGTTTCTAAAGATAAGAAAAAAGAAAGAGAACGAGAAAAAGAAAAAGAACTTTTACCAGTTCGGCTCCGAGTTCGATAGCAGCATCTCTGTAACTGGTTTTATTACCAGCACTACTTCCACAAAACACACATATTCTCTTGAACTTTGGTTCAATCTCCATCCCTCTCTCTCCTCTTATTTCCCAACACAGAGTTTTATTTTTAAGAAATAGAAAGAAGAATCTCTTTCTCGTTGTGTGTTGGTGTGAATGTTCGTTGTACATATATATAGAATATTCGACGGTGGGGTAATATACCCTAAGCTCATACGCTTCCTAATAGTAAATAAATATTATCTATGAGTTTGACATTCTTTTTCCTTTTTCTTTCTAAAACACGAGTTTGACATTCTTCCATAATAATACTTAAACATATAAGAAATGGTTGAGAAACGATGGAATATATGTTGTCTTATTCATTATGTTACTATGCACCGACTTGTCTTGATTAAAGGTTCATATTCATTACATCACATGCTATTTAATATTTCCACAAAATGCTTATGTGGACGAGGTGTGGACGAGATATGTTTCGAAATTGACGACTGGTTTCTGCTGATTATTAAGATTTAAAATTGTAATAGAAGAAGACTCGGTATTAAACAATTAAAACAACTTGACAAAAAAACAACCAAAACAAACAAATTTAAACAAGCAAAATAAGTATGGAACTAACAAAACAACGTTTCAATGTCGATTTAAAACCCTATAACTAACAAATTTTTCTAGTCTAGTTTTGTTTTATTTTTTGGATAACTGAACAAAATTAGCGGATATAATTGTTTAAAATTAAATTAACCAAAAATTACTGTGTTATTTAACTTTAAATCCATCTTAAAAAGACTATTGTTATATGTCCCCCTTTCAGAGTATTTGCTTTCACCCATATACATTCATTAAAAAAAAATGAATTTGTTCCCCTAACAACAAAAATGACAAAATATGATTGTTGCAGCTATATGGTCTCATGTGCGACAACTGCATATCTCTGTCCATAGCTTAAATATTTGTTGGTTTAAGGTCTGATCAAAACCAAATTTGTTTAGTCACAGTTCATAGGGAAATAATGTTTGAAGTGATTGATTGCCTCAATACGTTTCTCATACGGAATTCACAAATAACATTAGCATCCTATATCACAATAAATGCACCTAATGCACATATATACATGTTACTATTTTGTATATATTCAGGATTTTAAGATATCGTACAAAAAGAACATCAAAATGAGAAATTACGGCGTTCCGTGATTTAAGAGGTTTTTGATGACATCTCTAATGTATTACTCTATTTTTTAAATATGAAGTCTATGTAATCCTACTATATTTTAGAGTGGCAAATAGAGTAATTAATGAATTGAAAACAAATATCTATTTGAAATAATCTCATTTTTACTATATATTATATTATATATATATATATATATTGTTAAATTTTTTTTAACCGAATTCTATTTTAGAATTAAAAATATATTTTAAAATTAAATATGGAATAAGATTTCTGATGGTTTTAGAACGAAAATTCAATAAATTTATATAGTCTTTTATTGAATTTAGTACAATTAACTTTAATCATTTTGTGTTTGCCGTCAAATTATTGGTAGTAAAATACGAAGTTTTTTACTGTGAACGTTTATCGTGTTTAGCGCAATAGAATGTTGTCACCATTCGAAGTTACAAAAAAAAAAGCTGACACCGTTCGCATTAGGACGTACGATTGGTTAGCTGTATAACGGTTTGTACACACCAACAAACACGTTCAGGCATTTAATCATACCTTACCAGTGGAATAATATATGCTAATTTTTTCTTAACGTTACTGTCATATGAATCATATCGTAGTTCTGTTCAAATCTGATATGAATTAAGCTATATAAATAAAATGACAGTGTAACTTATGTAAAAACTAAATTTTCAAATCTGAAATATTTTATTTATCTGCATAATTTTGTTCGTGTTTACTATCTTATTATTATATTATACTATAAATCTGTGATGCATATTTTTTTTGTTAAAAAGCTTTTTTATTGAACGAAAATAGATTACACTACACAAAAACGTATATAAAAAACAACAATAAAGATGGGACAAATCGAGAACTGAAGAGATCTAATGATAAACAAACTACGTTAACAAAAAGAATGCTTGGAAACTCATCCAAATTGGAAGCCAAAGACTCGCAGAATGCATCTACTAATTTCTTTACAAAATTAAAAATTTATTTGTTGTTAATTTATCAAAAAAATGTTTTATGTAGTTAAAGTTATTGTTACAAAGTTGAATACTTTTATGTTATATTTTTTGAAATAACATTTCCTATAATAAACCTAAATATATTCAAAATAACCAAAATAACTTATATCTATTAAAAAAATATCAAGAATTTTGTTTCATACATTATCCTTAAACACATAATTTAGTTTCTTTATCTACCTTATGAACATACAAATTAATTATTCCGTTAAAATAAAATAATCAAAATTTGAATTTAATTAAATGAAAACAAAATTAATGTTAAGTATATAATTAAAAAAAATTAAGTGTTTTAGTCAGTTCTAAAATTAGTAATATAATTCATAGACAACAATCAACAGGCAAGCAGTGGTGGAGCTAGCCATAATATCTATAGAGGTTAATATTATTTAAATTAAATAAAATAATTAAAAAATAATTCTTAAATAGACTTAAATAATTTAATATATAATATTTTAAATCTTTACAAGTTTATATAAGAAGAAAATTTGTATGTTATAAGATATTAGAAGGTTTGAACTAGTAAAATTGAAAATGAAAATTCAGATTGAATTTTTTAATAAGCAAATAATTATGAAAATGGACAATAACCAAATACGATAAAAGTTAATTTCTTTTAAAAATCCTTTGTTCAGCTGTCAAAAGATTCATGGGTTCAACCTTAAAGACAAATTATGGGTTCAATTGTTTTTTAGAAAATATTAGTGTGGTCAATAAGCTAAATTTATCATATTTTAACAAATTTTATTTTGAAAATACAAGTAAAAATTTGTTTTTGAAAAATTCATAGGGGTCAGTTGACCCCCTCCTCAAGCTCTACCTCCACCACTGCAGGCAAAGGATGTAGTCTACATATTATGGTAGGTACAAATATCCAAACCGGTGGACTTATATTTTTTCTGCGATCACTCATTAGACTTGCAAAGCGTCTACATGATTTTTTTTTTGTAAAGGTCTACATGATTTTAGATACATGAAATTCAAAATCATTAGATTTCGACAGACTAGCATAGCGTTTAGCAGACTTTGAATGTCCATCTGGTAGATTTTCCTTTTATCTTTGAAATATCAGTAGACTTGCATAGAGTCTACTTGTTTATGGTTGACTTCAAATGCCAATATAGCCGACTTATATTCTTCATGTGAGCATTTGGTTAACTCGCGTAATGGTTACATATTTTTATAGACATGATTCACATGAAATTCATAAATCATAATCAGCAGATTAGTTTGTATTAATCCTATGTATTTGGAGCCTACGAACCGAATGAGAAAGTGTAGGAAACTCACTATCCGTATACTGTTATAGTGTTTCATTTTTTAAAGATATATTCTTCACCAAACTTACTAGACGAATTAACGTCTTCTGTACTAATCCTGTGGATTGTAATGTGTTATCTACTGCAATCATTTAGTACTTGCGTTTCCCCCATGTATCACTGACCGAAGTTCTTCTTTCCCTTATTAATAAACCTTTTTTTTTCTCTTTTGGGGTACAATATGTTGCAAAAGTGACTTCTTAGATAAACCAAAAGAATTATTTTTGTTAACGCGTGTATCGTATTCATTCGAATACTTACTTTATATATGGTTTTGAAGTTAATTACATTCCGCCGACAGAATTTTATCTTCATACTATGAGAGTTGATAAGGTGATATCAACATATGGTTCAAATTTGTGCACGATAGAAAAGCCAAAATTATTATATTCCACCTACAAGATGTATTCACATGTGAAACACATGATGACTTATTTAATGCTAATATGACTCACGCTCTATATATACGGACTATTTTAAATTTATTATTTTGTATAAATCAAATTAAATAAATGGTAAAAGTCCAATTTCTTTATTTTTGCGTTTTAAGTTAAATTTTATAATGATTCTATTTTCTGTTAACATGTTCTATTTTTTTTCCAGAAATTATAATCCATTCAAAATCTATCCACTATGGAGAAAAAAATCTCAAGAAACTTAAGTGCAAGGTAAAAAACAAAGCAAATAAACATCTAAATTTTGGTTAAGTGTATATAAAAAGGAAATGGTTTTATTCAATATTCTTGTGACAGTGCAGAAACTAATTAAGGAAATGCCATGGGAAAAATCTAATATACAAAATGTGAGCTCATTATTTATAAAAAAAAATAGTTATATAAATTATTAATTCCTATCTTGTATCTTGTAATACAACAGTTCTAAACTGATTTTTGGAATATTGTCCATTATAGTTCCATAACTAAGTGCTTTAACCCCTCTCTCCCCCCCCCCCCCTCCCCCCCCCCCCCAAAAAAAATCAAAATATCTTGATATATTTGAAAATGACTTTTGATACTCTGCAAATTTGAAAAAAAAATAAAAAATGTTAGTGATTTTTAGGATCCGACAAAAACTCATTCCAAATTATAAAATAGAATGTTTTAAAAAACTTAAAATAGGGATCAACCATTGGGCTAACGAAGATCACATACACTTGTAATGGACCAAAAGAAGTGAACAGTCACAAACAAAAATTGTCATGGACTTACATTTCAAGCTATTTGATATGGTTATTCTTTGGAAAATATATATATAGTAGAAATAATAAAACTAATTTATGAGCTTTGCAAATTGGTAAAGTGTAATTGTATCCATTTTTAAAATTAAATTTCAAATTTATTGATCAAAACTGAAAGTTGGATTTACATTATGATGATAAGCTAATCTAAGGTGTAATGAATAAAAGAATGATATGTCCTAATCGGTGTAGACATCAAACCATCTCCTAAGTAGAGGCTCTAGCTTGTGATTTCCCATGTATTTCAGGGAGGAAATTTGATTTTTGACAAGCTTTCCAATGACTTTAGTAGTCCTCTCCACTGATGCGCCGCCATGCCTTCTAGAGTTCTTCTCCTTCCACAACACATAAATAGAAGTCTGAAATACTAATCGCAGAGCATTGCGTCAAGTCCGTTCCTATTCGGACGCAGTAAGGAGGCAACACATAAATGACACTGTTTGTTATTTGAGTAACCATGAACTCAAATATATAATTAATTATAAGGAGTTAATTTAAAAAAAAATGTTGATGTAGAATTAAGGTTATAAATTTTTGGCTCTAGTTTTAGATTTTTATACTATAGGATTATGTCGATATGGTTTGATGTATTTATAAATCTTTTAAAACCAAGATATTAGTTTCTATATATTTTATTCAAACTTGCAGACAATAAAATTAATTGTAACATAAAAATGTGCATAATCTAGAGCAAAAATAAGTAGTTGAACACGTTTTTTTTTAATTTCCCACATTATTATAAAGTTAGACCATTATGTATCTACAGTTCTGAGAGCTTTTACAACGACAACAGTCTTCTCTCATTTTGATCATGTCTTTTGGATTTCTAGAGAATATTCAGGCAAGAACTTTTATTTTAAATTATTTGGTACATTTGAAAAATTAGAAATAATAATAAGAAAAACTAAAAATGCTAAAGTGTTTTCAAGTATTCCAAAAGCAATCAACACACAACAGATAAATTAATATGAACTGCTTACCTCAATATGTTAACTTACTGAAATGTTCATTTCTACTTAATATTTGTAAATATTGTATCATGGTTTAGATTTTTGAATAGTTAAAAGTACTTTTAATACCTTTAAGTAAAAAATAGTGTTTATGTAGCTCAACGTTTAAATTTTTATTAAATTATATTAAAAATCGGAGACTCCATACATAACAATGGAATTGAAAAGGAATAAAGTAACACCGAAATACAGATTACAGACACTTCTAATAAATTATTGAAAGGACCAATGACGGTTTGCCTTTTCTAATTTAAGACAATTCCAATATAGATGGACATTCCTTAATTGCTCAAGAACCAGAGATTTTACGACACATATCTCATACACTACCCATTTGGGGCATACACTTAACCATTTTGGCCTCCACACTTCAGGAATGTGTGGTCTACCACTAGTTTCCACCATATTCATTTTTGGTAGGTATAACAAAGGTCCAAAGTTTTTATAAGGAGCATTTTATTTTTAGTGAAATTTCCATGCTATGTTCATTTGGCACTGAAATGGTAGAGTTTTTATTTCAATAATAAATTTCCATGCAATGTATGACCAACTTCGATAATTGATTGAAAAATTAACAGAATAGCAAAGCACAGTAAAAAACATCTTGATCCAATAAAAAAGTTTCACCTAACTCGTCTGTTTCATCATCACAAATTCACAAGTAGGCTGAAATTAGTCTCCGAAATAAGGAAGGAGAAGAAAAGGAATACTTTGTTAGTTTATTAGTTTCTATCAATCGACTAAGATTAAATCCGCCTTTTACATGAATAAAAAAGTAAGAAATAACAAAATATTATAAATTTGATAAAAAATATTTAAATATTTAGTTTTCTTTCATATGAATAGTGGGAGAGATCTATTGGATATTCAAAAACTGCTCAGCGACAATCAAATTAATTTTCACTATTTATTTTTGTTTTCTTGCTTGAAGTCATAAATTTATTTACTTAATAAGAAAAAATTTCTCAAAATGTAACTATTTTATATTTTTCTTAATGGTTATTTTCATTAGTATAATAATAAGTAAAATGAAATTATTTGTAATTGAGGTTGAAATTCAACACATTAATTATAATTTATTTCTCCTTTTCCTACAAATTTATTGATATTTTTATTTTTTCTTACACATTTTATTTTAAGCGTATTGGTTTATATAATGGTAAGGAGAGTACTCGATCACTGAAATATTTTTTAAAAAAAAACATTATTTAGATCGCATATCATTTATGCTAAAATTTATACATATGTATTTCTATCGTTTCTATGACTATAATTGAAAATAAAATAAACTATATTATCCAAACTAATTAGGATTTTCAAAAACAAATATTATTTGTTTGTTTTTAGGGTATACTAGTGATTGTTTGACTTTATTTGATTGCCTTTTGTATTTAATTTTATTATTTATTTAACGATTTTACTATAAAATTTTATTATTAAAACAATATTTTACTTTTAATTTATTATTGATACTTGTTTTATTTTAGATAATATATATATATATATATATATATCATGTTTCAAAAATATATTTTGTACTAAAATTTTGAATTAAGTAGGATTTTAAGTGATAAAACACTTTAAATATTCTTGAATCGAAAAATGCTTTAACTAATTTTTTAATATTTGAAACCCTTAATTTACAAATCATTAACATATATACCATCCATCTATAATTATGTGATGAAGAATGACATGTATTAATGGTTTTTGAGTTTAAGTGTTAAAACATTAAAAGTTGACTGATGGGTTTTCTTCGGCCTCAAAATAGTTGATGGGATTATATCATTAACAATCATTTTTTTTAATTCCTTTAAGAAATGAATTTAGAAGATGACTTTTTTTTTCTAGTTATCAAATGTTTCTTGTTAACCAATAACATTTTTGGCTTAGATTAAGTGAATGTAAACTGACCATGGAACGATGATAGTACAAATAAATAACGAACGGACTGCAAAGCCAGTTAAAGAAAGTTAGGCTATTGGACAATGTAGATTCCAAGTAAAAATAGATTGACTAACAATTGTTGCAGGATTTTACGAAAATAATGTCAGGTCAGCGGCAAGCAGTTAAACAAACTATTATAGAAAACTATGATCGGTGGTGTTCAAAAAAAAAAAAAAAAAACTATGATCGGTCCGCCCTACGAGCTGAATATACTTTACTTACGATCTAGATTTTTTTTTTAATATAATTTTGTGGTTTGTGTTTAAAGATTTCATTTGCAAAAAATGTGTATGATAATAATTTTTTGTCTTTAAAAAAATTTTAAGTCAGGAAAGATTATATGTAATAAGATATATTTTTTTTATTTACAATACTTGTTTATGTTGTCCAAAAAATAATAATAGTTGTCTTTATGTTATAAAGTTATGGTATTGATATACTGTGAGCGCTTTAAATAGTCTTCATGTTGTAATATACCTTAAATATACAATGAACCGGTTACACAAATAAATTATGGCAGGTAAATAAAAATTTTGTTTTGTTTTATTTATTATGAACGAACTAAAATTATTTGTACTAATACTATTTAATTTCCATAACTGAAAAATTATATTCAAGAAAGCAAGCTACACAAATAAAAGTTAATTAAATGATAAAAGTTAACTATATAGTCATTTATCTTGTTTATTAAAAATGTTATGTTGAAATTAATTTAATTTACGACTGATTTTTTTAAAATGAGCTTTAGAATAATTGAATTATCGTCTGTAATCTTAAAAACAAACAGACATATAAATAGTTTTTTTTATTTAGTGATTAAATAGATTTATCAATCTAACTATATTTACAGTTTTGCAATAGACAATATATATATATATATATATATATAATATTATGTTTTAATTTGATCAAACTGAAATGTGTAATGGAAAAAAGATTCTGGACAAAATTGGTTGTGTTTTAGCATAAAAATATTTTTTTTATTAATCGTCTTTAATTTTATCTATATATCAAACGAATGGTGGAGAAGAGTAGCTCAATATCTTTAATTTCATATCTTTCTTTTTCTTCTTCCTAATCTTTCTCTCTTTTCTTTTTAGATCTACTTTCTTGTGAAAAAAAAATACCGTGAAACTCCTTGTTCCACCGCAACTGCCGCAAAACCTTGCACCACCACTGTCCGCACATTTTTCACCGCATCTGCCGCAACTCCTTCATGGCCTCTGCCCCAACTCCTTGCATCGCCACTGCCGCAACTCCTTCACCGCTGCTACCGCAACTTCTTCACCGCCGCTGCCGCAGCTCCTTTCTTTGCATTGAGCCACCGCAACGCCTTGCACGACCACCACTACAATTTTGTTTACCACTACTTCCATTCCGCTCACTTCTCATCCGCTATCACCACTGTTGCATCATACACCACCAATTTTATCAAATTTATTGTCAATACGAGATCCGTTCTTTCCTTTTGATTTTTTTAATTAAATTTTTACATTTATTATGCAATGAAATCTATGAAGATTTTTAATACTTTTTATAATTTAATTAAAACAATTATTTTTGTATAAATGTTATCAGCTGCCGGAAATTAATCGGAGGTGGATTACTCAAAAAATCATTAGTACATTCAGATGATTTTTCGATAAAAAATTCCGACAATATTTGTTATCGTAACTTACCGAATTTTTCCAACAAATGGTTATTTTCTAGAACCAAACTCTAATGAAATTAGGATTGTCGAAAAATGATAGAAAGCACTCGTTCCCGATTAAAATTATGTTTAATATGGTTGTCGGGTATCACTCTTTTTTCTTGTAGTGAATGAGCTTTATTAAGCAAAACATAAAACACAATTCTAATCGAAGTCCACCAATATTGCTTACCAAATTAAATGAAACGATGTGTTTTAAAGACCGGAATAAATGGCGGCTCTAGGATGCACGAATTAGTGAGCTGAAATTCTAGGTGGACACCCTCGGAGAGAAGCAATCCCAACTTTATTTATATAGATGAGTTAAACCATTGATGGTGCTCTTTGACCAAGCAAAATAAGAAAACCGTCATTAGTTATCCGGCTTGGTGAAGAAGTTTGAGAAGTTAATGAAATTTTTCTTATTTGGCTTTGTTAAAACACTGAAAATTAATTCAGAGATTTTCTTCCAATTCAAAAATAGTTGCAGAGTTTTACCACTAAAATTTCAATTAAGTAATATAAAATAAATATTTTATATACATTTAATCATATATATATATATATATATTCAATTTCAAAATTTAAGCACTAAATGATATGATATAGTATGGATTTTCAACACCAAAAATATATGATTAGAATATGTTTAGAATCTTTTGTGAATTATTAAATAGTTTTTTTAATTTTTGTTGGTCAAATAATAAGAAGATGGGAGAAAATGAGATATGAGTTACCTTACAAAAAAAAATTAAATAAGTGTCGAGGTTTGTTTCTCAAATAAATGTTGAGGTATAAATTTTTAGTGCACTATATGCTTAGATGATTTTGAGAAAAACACAAAACACATTTAACTTTATATATATACGAAGAAATAACATTTAACACCTATAGAGACCTTTAAGCATTATAAGTGGTTCATATCAAAGTGAAGACAAATAAATTGTATAAACAGTTTTTTTTTAACTCAAATTTAAAATTCTCCTTTTTTATTAATAAGTGAGGGGCTATGGCTATTATATTCCCCGAGCGATAAATCTCCTTATAAAATATTTTCAACAAATTCATTGCGAACTGAACACCTAGGGGGAACCTTACGAGTCAAAGTGGGCCAACAAAACGGCTTAGTTCCCATTATGAATTGAAATCATGCACACTAAGATCAAAAGAATGTCATTTACTTCTCTCGGGTCCTGACCTAACCAGCACTAGACCATGTTGCTTGAGTTAACTTGATTTAGTTTTGGCTTAATTGTTGTTATTAGATATGCGACATTCCACAATTGATTAAAATTTAAAAGAAAATACCACAAAAAAAATGTACAAAACTAAGATGCATGACTATTAAAAGGAAAAAGCAAAACCACAAAAATTTGAGAAGCTTATAAAGCGAGGTATCACATGGAGGAAGAAGAAGAAGAGGGGACCCCTGTTCTACCTTCCTACGGTTTGACAGAGTCCTTTGTCTACAACTATAATGAGTTATTTAGTTAGTGCTTGTTAGGGGTGGGACAGGCGACGGATCGTGATATCCAGAAAATTTAGGATAGCTCTCGATCAAGATCTAGATCCGTTGGATACATGATTTTAGTCTGTATTTGGATAGATTCGTGGTTTTTATATATCTGAATTTTGGATACCTATTAGATATTATTATATCTGCGAGTATTTAGATTCAGAAAATAATAAAACTATTTAAAAAAATAGAATACTAGAAATAAAAAAAATTAAATATTTATAGAATGTTTATATTATATATATATATATATATATATATATTTAAAATATAATATTATAAAACTGATTTTATGTATAACATATTAATATTAAAAAAATAATTACTAATAAAATATAAATTAAAAACTGGATATCTGGACTTAAAAATTAATATATTCGGATCTGGATCCGTATCCGGATATCTCATACATCTAATTTTCAGAGAGAATTGACAGCATATTATGGATCCCAATTATTACCCCTGGTGTTTGTGACACTATAATCAAATTTACCAGATTTTGAATATCATTTGTGTGATATTTAAGTAATTTTGTAATCTTTATTTTCTAATATATTAATTATTATATTGTAATATTTAATTTGTATTATATTGCTCAACGTATTATTATTGTTTTTGTGTAAGGTAAATATATTTTAGTTTAAATAATTTCATTTTATATTAATAATTCTGGTTTTAAATATATGTATCAATATTTCAATAGATATAATTATAAGGCTTAAAGTGATTAAAATTAATACTAGTATATTTATATATAAGTTATAAATGTAAGGACTAAGATCAAAAATATATAGTGTTTTGAGGTTTCACTATTCTTTTTGTTTGTGCGCAACGATTATATTAATCTAGATGCCTAAAAGCTTAATATAACTAAAGATTAATTCAACGGCAAACTGAATAACGAAGACTACTACAACGGAAAGAGAAATAGATGTATTTAAAGGATGAAAGGATCCGAAAGGACGTTTCATTTGAAATCCAAAAACTAATGTTTGGAAAACAACTGATTATTAAATAAATCGATGTTGATACACCCATAGGAGGAGGTTTGGGAGCGATAGGTTGAGGCCTTATTCAAAAATGGAATGTTGACCGGAAAGAATTATAGGTGAGAAGCTTAAGAACTGTAGGCAACATTAAACCAAAAAAATCCTAACTGGTTTGATTTGACACCGATAGTCAGACATATAGGTCCAAAGGTTGAAAAATATGGCAGGAGGTTTCACTATTTATATAATCTTAATATTCGAGAGTTTAAATACTTGTTGAAGAGAAAAAAAAGAGTGAAGGTGGTATCATCATCGATCTTGCATGTGGAAGCTTTAAAGGGGTGAATTGAGATTTCTTTTCTTTTTTTCTTTTTTTGTCTTCCAGCTTATTTGTTTCATCGTTTAATAAAGGAATTACTTAAACTGGCTGTTGCAATTTTCCATCGTAAATCATTTTCAAGTTACATGCTGTTTTTTTTCTAAGCAAGTTGGATACTATTTTACCGTTTCAAATAATAGCACAGATCTCTAAATGAAGATGTTGGTCAAGACTTGCTTCCTACATAGTGTTTGTGGAAATAAAACAAGGTTTGATGAATGCTATCTGCTGGTTGATCTTACATATAATCATATGCTTGTCTCAACGATTAAAGTGATGCATATGTACGTACGAAAGAAATTAAAAAAAATATAGCATGAAGGAATTCAGCTTATATCCTTCTTATTTAGCTTAGTTAGATTGGTAAAATTCTTATAAGGTTGCCAAAATAATTTGGTTTAACTTTTAATTTTAGTTTGATTGGAATTCAGAGTAAGACATAAATAATAAGATTTGAACGTTGGACAATTTTTTTAATATGAATTTTTATTGGATTGATTCAACTTCGAAGTGAAGCTCTTTTGAATTAAACTTTTTAAACAACTCAGTTTTAGTTAGAAAAATAAACTCTATGAAGGAAAACATATTTTTTCCGGATTAAGGGTATGACTGGTTTCCCCGCTACCACCCACAAACGCAGTTTTTACGGTTGGTAGCGGTTATTGGTATTTTGCAACAATCACTCACACCGTTCTAAACCATTTAAAACTGTTATAAACCTCATAAATTCAAAAGCTAGTTTCAGCTAGCGTTTGCGGTTGCGGGATAATTTTTTTTTCTTTTTTTTAAACAGTATAAATACAAAAATAAAATATTTAATAAAAAAATTAATTGAAATTATAAAAATACAAAAATATATCTATTATATGTTAATTCATATTATAAAATTTTAAAATAAAAATATTTTCTGTAATTTAAAAAAAAATTAAAACTATAGCTTTCTAAATATAATTTTTATATTTATTATAATATTATGATTTTTGATATTTTTATAATTATATAAAATGTAAATATTGTTAATTTATTATTTAATTACTGCTGCATTTGGTAGTTAACCAGTCATAAATATCTCGCAAACGCACTAATTTTTAACTGTAGAACCAGTCATACAAATTTCTTAAAATCGCTAGAAACCGCAACTACCTGCATCCGTAAACTTCCGCAACCGGAGCCAATGCATTTGAACCAGTCATGCCCTAAATGTCTCTAGAATGGTAGTGGAGTTTTGACTAGTTTTTGGTAGATGAATTAAGATATAGGAAATATATATCATGAAACATTGTAATTCCTTTATTCATTATGTAAATTCCAAAAAGGTATCATCTCTCTCTTAACCTTAACTAGGACAAGCAAGATTTATGTTCTATGTTATATATCTTCTTTATTCATTTATATACTTAAGAACACATAGATAGATAAGATAGAACCTATTTTCTTATATATTTAATCAGCTGATCCAGTCAGTGTGTTAGGAACTTAGTTAATCTTACAGTGTGGACTTCTCTTTAAAGAGGCACTACATCTGTAGTCTAAATTTGAAATATTTTTTTACTAATATTAATAAATAACTAAATCACATGTTACTAGACTACTTGTAAACTGTCTGGCAGAAGTTTAAGCTCAAAAACGTTTTTTATAAACTGGCCTAAGTTTAAGCTCAAATTTTCAACATAACTATGATTTTGTTTTGAAGAAAGCTCAAACCCCGGAAAGAGTGTTTTAGCACATTTTCAAATATCACCCACCACTTAACCACAACTATTTCAGACACGCAATTTTTTCACAAGCTAGAGAATGGTTCAACATATTGCTTCTTCACGGATTTACGGTTTATTCAATTATTTTTCCATCAAACATATATAGAGTAGAAAATGATAAATTGTTTCGATTAACAACAAACGTGACGTTAGGCTAGATAAAACAGAAAGCTAGTTTAAACTATGTACTTTTTGGGGTAAAAACTATGTACTATAATTCTGTTTTGTTCTTAAGTCTTAACCATTAGTAGAAAGATTGGTATAAAAACAATATCTTTGCTGGACATTCATCAAAAGATCTTTATAGCTAGATGAGACTTTATAGCTAGTTTTCAATAGGTTATCCACTTATTAGGTATTAATTACACCCAAAATTTCTAGTTATGTGTTCTTAATGACAACAAAAAGCATTGTATCTGGTTATGCGAATGTTAAAATTTTCTTATAACACAATAAGTGACCAACGATGGGATTCGAATAAAACGGAACATGTGTAAGAGACCAAAGAGACATAAGAAGTGGAGTTCCCGTGTCACCCATCTCTATCTTTGCTCTTTTGTCTGAAGTCGAATCACTCAATTACATCGATTTACTTACACATATTATTACAGTTTTTTAAACAAGAACAAGAAAAGCGATACACAATGATGATAGTTAAGTACTCACTAGCCTCTAAATTATTTTATTTTTAAGACCCCAAATTTGTGAAATTGATGAAAATCTCACTATGAAGCCACAGAAGCAGAGGCATTTATTATTAAGAACAGGTAGGGTACATCGGCCTTAATTTAAGATGCTGTCTCCATTTAAGGATATTTCCACTAAGACATGTTCCCACATGAAACATCTTTTTACATCCATATGCAAATCACATCTTGTCCCTCATCTCCTTTGGAACATCACCCATCATCTTCACTTATCCTTGTTTAAATAATAATAATAATAATAGTAATAATAATAATTTACTTCCTTTTCCTTCTGGTCTCATTTTTAACTTGTTTTTGAAGTTCTCTTTTGTTCCATTTTATTTAATATTTTCTTCTTCAATTTTTTTTTGAAAATTTGATACTTCTTTAATATTCTGTACCTTAATAGTTTCCGATTAAGTTTGTGCTTTTATTAAGTACTTTTAGTTAAATATTAAATAAAAGAAAAATTCCTGTGAAAACGAAAGTATTTGTAGTTTTTTATCCTAGTGTTTTAGCCAAAATATCTTATAAAGTGGATAAAGGATTTATTTATTATGTTCCTCACTAATTCGCTTGCTAGTAAAAAAATTTCAATAACCAATTTTTAAATAGTAAATACATTAAATTTAACCCATAAACAGGTATCGGCAACAAGTATTTTCCGATGTTTCGTAGAAACATTAGAACCTAAGTTACAGGAAAAAGTTAAAGCAAACTGAAACATGCAGAAAAGAAACTAATCGGACATAAGAAGAAGAGAACAATGCATAAATGACTGCTCCGATGAACAGTGATAGCCAAAACTTCCAACTGTCCGGATCTCTCCAAAGACTGGCGTGTACAACAATGCATAAATGACTGGACCGTCATTGGTTTATTTTTAGAGTACCCACCTTTAAAGGTGTCCCACAGCCAATTATCTCCAGATCCCAAAATATATTCCAACTCCCAAAATCCTAAACGCCTCAGTTTCTCCAGAGGCTCTCCATTTCACAGGTCTGAGGGTCTACACGGTTCACTAACTTCAAACCGGTCAAAACATCACCTAGTGAACCACCATCACCCAGGGTTGCACTGACGTCAACAAACCTAACTCTCAACAATCAAGACAAGACTTCACAGCCCGATGACTGACTAACAGAGTCAGATGGCCTCACCATCATCCTCTAACAGTGAATACACCATCAACTCCGACATGCCACTAAAGCACCAGATATATCTTAAGGGCCACCGCACCAGAGGACCCACCGACGCTCGGAGAAGAAGAGAAGCTGATCTAAACCAGAGCTCGTCTGTTCTGTTTAATAGATCATATGCCAAAAAAAAGAGGGAGGGAGATCTCCACACGAATCAGCAAAGCTTGCCGGAGCCAGAAACCTCCTCATAAACAAGGAAAAAAAAGCTTGAGAGGGAAAACGATAAGGCGCGTGAAAACCTCTCGAAAGCTTGTTTTTTATTACCAATTTGTTTTATGCAATTTTTTAAACTTTCTTAATTTTTATGCAATTTTTAAAAACTTTATGTTCACCTAGCTCACTACTGTTATCTAATTTAACTTATATTAGTTTATTATCCACAGTTTAATATAACTACCTCGTTGTTGAACTGATGGAATCACTTCTGTCATACACACACCTACTCAGTCGACTATCTTTTGCATTAGACACTATTGTATCAATTTAATTTATAGTACATGTTGAAAGACTTGAAATAATTTTTTTGATTAATTATATCAGAAAAGTGTAATTATTTTGGAGGCATATCAAGATAGCTTTCTAGAATTAGGCGTGCTTGACTAGAGTAGCAAATAATGGGTGAGTTAGCAGCAAGTGGTTCGCGATATGTGTGAATGAGATTGAAGCACATGAAAAGATCATGTAGTGATTGCAGAATCATTAAACAAAACTAACAAGATTTCAAAAAATAATAATTCACCAGCCATCGGAAGGAATGAAACACACAGATCGAGTGAACGAACATAGGAGACCCATTAATCGTTACATAACAATTATTTTCTCAGCTTTTCCAAATTTCCTAAATTTTGTAAGTGTTTACTCTTTTTGGTGACTATTAATAATATTATTATTATTATAATCATATTCCAACATCTTTTTGTAAAAAATCACTAATAAAATTTTTATCCATTTGACTGAAAGAACTCATCTCTATGAAATAAGAAGTATATTCTCATATTATTTCTTGAATTTTTTCTCTTATTGCAATCAGTTTACTTCAAAAGGTTTTTGTCGATATGCTTAACCAAATGGAGAAGTGTATTTCAGTTTCAGTTTCCTCACCGATTTTTCATTTTGTGGAATGGTATATTTGAGGCAAGGAGATGCAATTAAGACTACTTCAGTTTTTTTTTGTAGGTGAAAGCTGGGGCTCGACATCATGATTTTATGTGACTAACTTTCAGCTATCCAACTTTGTCGTGAAGGTTATTCCGACAGATACGAGATTTGTCTCAAATTTTCTATCATCTTATTTTGTTATTGTGTTTATTATCAAAGAAGACGGTTAATTCCTTCAATCTGTTGTATTAAAAAAGTTGAATTTTAATGAAAGTAAATTATGTTAAAAGTATAAAACAGACTAAACATTAATTTTACATAACTTATAAAAAAAACATAAATATATCTCAACTAGCTTTTAAACATTAAAATTTCTAGATCAGACAGAATAATAATAAATTCCTGAGTTTCTAAATCAAAACTAATTAACAATGACAGAAATAGTTAGTGACAGTCATACACGAAATTATGCTTTAGCTTATTTTTTATACAGATTTCTTGTAGTATACAAAGTACTACAGCTTGATCATATTTTTTTTTGTTTTATAAATTAACAAAATATGATTTGTACAGAATTTTTGTATTTTAAGTTTTGTACAGGCTTTATATTTAAATATGTGTTTTAATATTTTCAGTTAGTTTTTTATTTAATCCTTTTCAATGGTTTAATTATATTTGATATAATTTAACATTGGAATGGAGCTTATATAATTTTGTTTTAATGTTTTTATTGTAAAAATAACTTAGTATATTTGTTTTATCCTTGTTATATTTGATATTATTTTACATGTTTAATAGACTAATCTGAAAAAATGGCTATCATAAAAACGACTTAACTATGCTTAACTTATTTTTAATACAGATTCTTTATAATATAACACAGTACTCCCTCCGTTTTTAATCACATAGATTAAGAAAATCATTAAATTTTTATATTTTCTAAACAAAAATATCATTAATTATTTACATAATCACAAATTAACCAATAATAAAATAGAAGGTATATTATCATTGATCATGTAACATTAAGTGTTAATAAATTTTATATAGAAAACCGAAAACGTCATATAATTTAGAACATAAATTTTTTTTCAAAACGATTTATATTAAAAAACGGAAGGAGTATTTACTTACATAACCCTCATTTATATTGCAAGAGTAAGAAAATATTATTATGAGCCCTGGGCCCTGTCTCAATTGTCGACTTATCCAAAATTTAGAAAGGTGATTTTCTCACGGCACATATGTCACAATGAAAGTCGAGCAAGCAATACAGTGATTAACCAACAACAAGCCTAAAAAGAGCCAATAATAAATTATTTTTCGAATAAAAAGGGTATGACACATTCAATAAATTAATATTTTATCATACACTAAAGTGAATGAAGTGATTACAGAGACGTGTTAAATGAAATTAATAGATATGTGTCATTATTAGAGACATTTTCACATCTATGTCGACAACTTCTAGGTTCATTATCTTTTACGTGTAGATGTAGATGTCATGATCCAATAGTATTTGGATCTTATCCTTATTTTTAAGAAGATAATTGATTTTCTTTCCGTTATCCTACTCTCTTTCACTTGACTTTTGTCTGCTATAAAATAAAATTTGTAAGGAAACGTATATTGACTAATAATGATTAATTGGGTCTCGAATCCGATGGTGCTATTGTGTAAAGCCACTAATACGTTTGTGGAGAGTTGAAATATCTCTCACCATTTTAGATGGACTAGCTTACTTTTAGAGTGTGAATGGTGAGGCAGATCGTTAGCAGATGTCCTGCACATTAGTATTTTTTGTACTGCCACAGCCAATCACAGTTTTTAACTTTTCCAGAAAAGAAAAGCAGGAGATCTGCCCAATGGTAACTTTTTTTGTCTTTGGTTCCGAATGGTAAAAGCAGTTCAAGCGGGACAGATCAAGCGGATTATGCAGATCAAGCAGGACAAGTGCAGATCAAGCGGATCATGCAGGAGAGCTGCAGATCAAGCGGATCATGCAGGAGAGATGCAGATCAAACAGATCATGCAGACAGATCAAACATATTTTGCGGGAGAGAGATGCATATCAAACGGGAGAGATACACTTTTGAATATTAAAAACGATTCAAATAAATAGATTATATTTAAATAATAAAAAATATTAAAATCTAAAACCCAAAGATATAAAGACAATACATGTATATACTACAAATTTTTATTTTTTTATCATATTAAGTGTTTACATACACAATTATTTATAAAAAAAAGTTCAATTTTAATTGAAAATTATTTAGAAAAAATTAAAAATTTATTTATTCTTTCATAATTATTATTCTACAAATTAGTTATTGTATCCATTAAAATATTTTAGAATTAAAATATATTAGATCAAACTGTAGATTATTTTAAAATAATTTTTAAAAATATATATATACATATAATATATATATCGTTTATTCAGTACGTAAAGATGATATATATATATATATATATAATTTATTTAGATTGAAGTATATAAAAGTTAGAAATAAAAGTCAAAATACAATAGATTGATACCTAACTATAAACATATTAAAATGGTAATCATAATTATTGGATAGCAAATTAAGTGTAATAACTGTGATATCTAAGAAAGCTACATTAATTTTAACATATATAAATTTCTTACTTATAGGTTAAAGTAGTTTAAAAAAAATAAAAAGGTAGGAGATCAGCTAATTAAAGTAGTTTTAAAATAAATTTCTTACTTTTAGGTTACATTTAGATAAATGTTATAACAAAAAATTTTGTATTGTAAAAGTTGTTAAATAGAATGAAAATGTGTTTTTTTTATATAAGAATATTAAATATATTATTACTTTGTAATAAATTATTTATTGGTCAAAAGAAAAGAAAAAGAGTAAACCACCACCAAATGCTAGTAGACAAAACTGCATGTGGGAGATCTGTCTTTTTTCAGAAAAAGACAAAAAAATCTGATCTGCATGCAGATCTCCTGCAAAACAAATTTTAAAACAAAAAAATAGTGAATGGGAGTTAAAATGCAGTTCTCCTGCAATTCATATGATCTGCTTCTCTCCTGCCCTTCCCATTCATACTCTTTATCTATGTAAAAGCAGATGATCTGCATGTCCTTCTACCCTCTCAACTTTTGATGCAGTTCACGGATTCCACCATTTTTTCATCCAATAGAATTTTTTAATAAAATTAAATTAATTCTGAAAATATTAATAATTCACCACTTATAAATAAAGAGAGTAAGAACATACGTAGTTTCATACTTCTTCGATTAAAAGAGGTTCTAGACAACCAAAAAAATTATGTACACTACCATTCTTAGAAAAAAAAGTGTTGTAGTTCTTTTATACTAGTACTGTCGTAAGCTTCATTCATTCTTACAGTAAGTTTCATTCATATATATTAATTTGATCACATATATAATACATATATTAATAATTCAAAATATAGTATAGTTAATTAGAAAAAGAATCTTGTGTTGTAGGGTGGGAGATAAAAAAAGAAGGTGCAGTAACTTTGTGCTGTCTTGTGCCTCAATCATTATTTTCAGCTTAAGGTAATAATAATTTTTAATTTAGTTTTATTATATTTACGTAATTATATAAATATAAATATATATATACATATATGTATTAGTTTTTGTCAAATATAATATATTAAAATTGAAAATATAGTATATGAAATTCGAAAACTCTATATGTCTGATATAAATTTTATAGTTTTTTGAACATTTATATTTTAGAGTTTTAATCTATAAAATATGCATGTAAATAAATAATAATTATAATTGAAAATATAGTATAGTTAATTGGAAAAAATTCTTGTTTGTAAGGTGGAAGATAAAAAAGGTGCTATAACTTTGTGTTGTCTTGTGTTGTACCTCAATCATTACGAATTACTAGTTCTCACACATCCGGTCACCCAAAAAAAAATCCTTAGACAATAAAAATGAAACTCTCGTGTTGTGTTCTGTATTATGGAAATTAAAACAAAAGTGCAGTAGTTTGTGTTGTGTGTACTGGTTAGGCTGTGTTGTGCAATATTCATTTTGTCTAGCTTAAGGTTATATTATCTTTTATTTTCATTTTGTTAAATTGTATCTATTTATTTATATTAGTTTCAATTATTAATCGAAAAACTCTTGTGATGTAGGGTGGAAGTTAAAAAAGACTGTCGTAGATTTGTGCTATCCTCTGCTAATAGTGTTGTGCCTCAATTCTCTCCAACATAAGGTAAATTACTTTTTATTGTTATTGTTATTTATATTTAATTAATTATATTAATTATTTTTGTTCAAATATAATATATCGTAATAAGAATATTTATTTGGAAAACTCTCTATATATATGATACATTTTGGTTTTTTTGAACGTTTTATTTTAGAGTTTAAGCTATATTTTATGCATGTAAAAAAATAATATAACTATATATATATATATTAACTGAAAAGAGAAAATGTGTCATATTTTAATTCAACCTATTAAAAATTGAAAGTATATATAAAAAGAGAGATATTTTGAAAAATATATTTTCAATGTAAAACATATACATGTAAATTATTAGTATAATACTTTATACTTGTATCAATTGGAAAAAGATATGTGTTACATTTTAATTCACATAAAATGTAAAACCGAAAATAAAAAACAAATAAATATAGATGACATTATAATTATTTTTTTAGAAAGTAATACATTTATTATTAAGATATTATTTCTAAATTTATCAGTCATAAATTAATATGATTTTGTACGAAAAAATGATTTTGTATTATAAAATCAATATAAACATCTCCATTTTTTTAATATAGATTTTATGGTTAAATTTAAATATCAACTTGGAGATCATTTTAGGACATGTGCTATTCTTGATTCCAACGGTCTTTGATATCTACCAAAATCCACATGCATGTTTAACTATCAAACTGATTTTAAATCTATGTTTTCATGTTTTGCTTATAAAGATAGTTCCTAATTAGCTCGATCTAATATTATTTATAAAATTTTAAAATTGTAGATATGACGTCAAATCATCGACAAAGTACAACATTTTCTGATGAAGAAGATATAAATCTACCTACTGAAACGTCAGCACGGGTAATTATATATTATTTTTTTAACGTTTTAGAATAGTTAATAAATACTAAAATAAAATGATTCAAAATTGTGTAAATTTATAGAGGGAAGACAATTTTAAATGGAATCCTAACCGAGAACGAGTATTTATTGAGTTGTACGATCGAGCGATTTCCATGAGCGATTATCGTTTCAAAGATCCTACATCCGCTGGTAAAGAGTTTGTCGTTGCTAAGTTCAACCAAATGTATAATATCAGCGTAAACTACCGGTTCTTCAAAGAAAAACTTGATCAGCTGAAAAGAAAATACAAAAAGTACAAGCATCTAATGAAAAATTCTACGGGTATTTCGGTTGATCCTACGACATCTGTGATATCTGCGTCTGATTCATGGTGGAAAGATCGTGAAGTAAGTACAAACAATATCCATTACAACCAAAATATATTTAAAAAATAACATATCTATAATATTTGTAAGCTAAAAACTACATAATCTTATTAACAGGTAGATAGGATTGTAAAATCATTTAAACGAAAACCACCGGAGCTTTGGGATGTGATGCAACGATGTTTCGTATTATACGACGTCCAATCACAATCTCAATACTCCTTGCACCAGAGAAGAGAAGAGTTGCTGAATGATGGTCAAAATAATGATGAAACTGAAACATATGGCGGTGATATGCAAGACACTCAGGTCCAGGAGACACAAGAAAGCGAAGAAGTCTATCGCGTTAATATTGATGATGAAATGCGTCATTCAAATCAGTTCACCCGTGAGAATTTGCGTCAGAATTCTTCACCAGCTGCTGATCATTTTCAGATTCCTACTTCTAGAGTTCAACAACGAAGTGGACTAAGGCGTGGAAGTAGTTCACAAAGAGGTGCAGGAACCTCCCGGATCGCTGCCAGGAGTGGATCCCAAGGAAGTCGTAGAAAACAATCATTCGAGACAACTCTGACAGATACGATGACGGGTTTTAGAGAGTTTCAGCGCCAAAGTTTGCAACAACTACGTCCAAATTCTTTTGATGAAGATGATTACAGTGAATTCGATAATGCGGTGAAGATATTCGAATCAATAGATCTTCCAAATGACACCAATTTCTATTGGGCGTGCATTCATGCATTTAAAGAAGAAAGATTTTGGCGTAAGTACTTTATTGACAGAGCCGAAAGAACCACAGAAGATAAGTTGAAGTTTTTACAAGCTCTTAGTGGATATACACCGGACGGCGAATTCGTGGGAAAGCGGTTAGAATCTGGCCAAAAGTTTGGTAGTCCAACTTGTGGGCAATGGAATTCTGGTTTTCAACAATGGGGAACACCTCCAAGTGCCCCGCAATGGGGAACACCGCCAAATGCGCCGCAATGGAGTTCACCTTCAAATGCTCCGCAGTGTGGTCCACCGCCAAATGCTCCACAATGGGGTACACCGCCAAATGTTCCGCAGTGGGGTACACAACCTTTTCCACAATGGGGTGCGCCTCAAAATTCTCAACAATGGGGTTCATCAACAAGTACTCAACAATGGGGTCTTACATCTGCTGTTCCTCAATGGGGATCATCACCGACCACTCATCAATGGGGATCATCACAAGATGCTCCACAATATATTCCTCCGAGAAATGTTCAACATGGATTTTCCCTAGAAACAGAAGTACAAACTACAACACGTGAAAAGGAAGTTCCTGTTTCCGAGAATGTTATCAGAGGAGTTTCACCGGAATTCACAAACTATGCTTCTACAAGTAAAGCATCACGTCCACGAAGACGAGGAGGATTATTCAATATCTGGGGAACTGAACGAGGACTAAATCTAAATGAAACACAAGAAAGTGATTCCACATCGGATAACTAGCTTAATAAGATTCGTGCTTTGTTTGTAGTCGTTATGTTTTGTTTTATATTTTCTTTTGTAATGTCTGTTATGTATTGTATTTTTGATTAAGGATATTTCTCATTGATTTAATTTTTTATTTTGTGGTTAAAATTTTCAGGCTTTTCGTATATGTCAGTTGCGATCACAAAATCCCCACAGTCTAAATCACGATGAAAGACTTGAGTTATGGAATTTAGAAAATAAGCAGTTTGAAGAGTTAATAATTCAACCATCATTGAGTTATTACAATCGTTTCTTTGAAAGAGGAGCACCTCAAACCGATGGTGGTTTAGGATGGAGAAATATTTGGCGTCGACTACAGGAAGATGATGCTGCGTGTCTTCAGTTACTACGAATGTCTCTTGGTGTTTTCAGATCTTTATGTGTCATATTGGAATCAAAATATGGTTTACATCCCACTCTTAATGTTAGCATTGAAGAGAGTGTGGCAATGTTTTTGCGAATTTGTGGGCACAATGAAGTTCAAAGAGATGTTGGATTACGGTTTGGACGGACACAAGAGACAGTGAATAGAAAATTTTTTGAAGTTCTTAGGGCGACAGAGTTACTTGCTTGTGATTATGTTAAGACTCCAACAAGACGAGAACTACTTCGAATTCCTGAAAGGCTGCAAATGGACAGAAGATATTGGCCATATTTTAGTGGATTTGTAGGAGCTGTGGATGGAGTTCATGTATGTGTTAAAGTGAAGCCTGAACTACAAGGAATGTACTGGAATCGACATGATAGGACATCATTTAACATCATGGCGATATGTGATCTCAATATGTTGTTTACATATGTTTGGAATGGAGCACCCGGATCATGTCACGATACAGCAGTTCTCACGATGGCACAAGACGGTGATTCTGATTTTCCTTTGCCTCCAGGAGACAAGTATTATGTAGCTGATTCTGGGTATCCGAATAAGCAAGGTTTTTTGGCTCCATATAGATCTTCTCGGAATGGTGTTATTAGGTATCACATGTCTCATTTCAACAATGGTCCTCCTCCTAAGAATAAACAAGAACTGTTTAATCGATGTCATGCATCTCTACGTTCCGTTATTGAAAGGACATTTGGAGTTTGGAAGAAGAAATGGAGGATTTTGAGTGAATTTCCGAGATATGATATCGCAGTTCAAAAAAGAGTGGTAAGTGCTACAATGGGATTGCATAATTTTATCAGAATTTCAAATTATTTTGATGAAGATTTTGTTGAAGAAATGGGACATACAAATACCAGCAACGAAGATTCTGAAAATGAAATAAGTGACATGGAGACAACAAATATGGCTGATGGAGATCATATGACAAACATTAGAGACAACATTGCCGATATGTTATGGGCAAATCATTAAATTATTTTACCTTTGTTTATGTATTTTTTATTATGTGTTTTGATATTTTGGTGTAATCTTTATTGTTTCAATATATGATCTGCACTTTTGAACTGCTTTTGCCATTCATAACTTTGAAACATAACTTGTTCTGCTTGATCTGCATCTCTCCTGCATGATCCGCTTGATCTGCACTTGTCCTGCTTGATCTGCATGATCTGCTTGATCTGCACTGCTTGATCTGCTTTTACCATTCGGAACCTTAAACGGTTGATAGTTGACGCCAATGCTCCACTCTACACTATGCGACCTTTGCCAAAAAAAAAAAATCTGATCAATATAAGTTTTGACATGTTATAATGATTGTTTTCAACTAATTAAGGGGGTGGTATTCAATCAAGGAATTTGAAAGAATTCATAAGGAAAAGCTTTTGCAGTATTTTTAAAGATTTGATGAGATTTTAATGCATTTATCTAATTCTTATGCTTACTTCAATTATGGATTTTAAAAGAATATACATAAATTTGAGAGAATACTAATTCCTCTAAATTCTATAAATTTTTGAATCCTTGTGTATTTAAAAAGGTAACAAAATTTATTTTATTCTTAAAACTGAAAGAAAATAGTAATTAGTACTACATAGTTTATGGATTGTAGCAAATTTATTAAAATCATAATACTAATAAATAAAATATATGGATCATCTAAACCATAACATCTCTCCACATATCTTCTAAGTTCTGCCATAGTTTTTTTCCAAGTATTTGCATTTTTTATCTTGCTCTTGTGTTCGTAAAGGCTCTTAACAACGATGTGTGAAAGCACACAATCGAAAGTCTCAGAAGGCATCTTGATTTGGTTAACAGACACTGGGTTTCTTCAGCAACAAGGCAACATTGACTTTATATTTGTTAATTGTTGTTCTTTATATATGCCGGTAACTCGTTAATTATCATCCACAAAGGTCTCTTCATTCTTCACGTACTTCTGGAAAAATGAGAAGTAGAGAAATGCTACTGTTTGTGTTTTCTTACGATTCATTACAAATCTCTGCATAAGAGCAAAGAATTGACCCTTTACATTTATACATGACATTTTCCATTAAATTCTTATCAAATACCATTACTACAAAATCTATCAAATATTGAATAACAACAGAATTTAAAGTAATTAAAAGAATGATTCCAAATGCTTAATCCAATAACAAAAGAATTTAAAAGAATTGATGAAATCCATAATTGAATAACAGTGGAATTTAATGGAAACTATAATTCCTTCTGATTCTATCAAATTTCTAAATCCAATACCCCCACCTAAACTTATGAGAATAGCTTTTCAATGTTCCACGTAGGAATATAGATGACCGTCTGTATGCCATCACTTTGTGTTAGTTCGACCCATGGCCGGACATGAAAAACATTGGCCTACAAACAAAATGATATTTTTGGTCCTTTTGTTTCTAAAAACAGTAAAAATGTAAAAAGATGTGGCTGAGAAGATTTGAACTCGGGACTTTTCCCACAAATATAACAATGTTACCAGTAGAGCTACATGTTCTTTATGATTATAATTGGCCCCTAAAATATATATATCTTCGTCAGGCCCCAAGCACATGCTTGATGGGCTTTTGTTGAGGTCTGGTCCTGATTCGACCCATTTTTAAGTTATGTGCCAAAATTTCATTGAAGCTCTGTATCATGATGGTGAACTTTTCACTTATTCCACAATTTTTGTTTTGTTTATGAGTAACAAAACTATATATCAGCTGCTACCAGTATTGGGCGTTTAAACTAAAATGTAACGATGAAATAGATACATTTTTGTAAGAAAGAATAGAAACATAAAAATTGTTAAAAAGTAGATTTGAAAAGAACTATAGAACCGAAGAAATACTAGCCTAGCAGTATATAGAAAGTGTTACAAGTGTAAATTAATATAAAAAATCCAATCTGATCATATATATATTTTTTATGACAGCAAAAAACATTTACAGACTCATATTGACTCTGTAAACCAATTCGGTAATTCCGCATCCATGTGAACGATAAAAGACGACTGTTTCCTACCACTGCGTGCTAAGCTATCCGCTCGTACGTTCTCCGTCAGAGTACATGAACGATGTCTGAGTTGAGGAAACTTCTTTTTAAAAGTTTAATGTCTTCCAAATAACTTTCAAATGATGACCATTTTCTGATTCTGAAACCATCTTCACCAATCCGATCATAAGTAGATAACACAAATACACACTTTTGTAGTCTAAATTATTTAGGGATGTTTAGTCTGGTAAAACTGAACTAATTAAAATCGAACCGAAATAAAGAAAATGGTTTGTATTTGGTAATACCGAATATACCGAATGGAAGTATTTTTAAGAAATCGCGATTTATAGATATAGTTTGTATATAAACGATCAAACCAAAGAAACAGAATAATGAAAATATAGTAGTATACTTATATGTAAATTATATAATATAATTAATATTATATACATAATTTATTTATTAATATGATCTTCATACCTAAAATTATGATTTAGTAATTTAATATTTTTGTTTTTTAAGTAAAAAGTTATTTTTTCATTTTTTATCAAACTAAATAAAGCATAATTTTAAATTTTTTATTGAGGATATTATTAATAATATTAAGGATTTTTAATTTTTTATTCTACATAAAATATTATTTTTATTAAATTAATATGTTTACTAATTATTTTAAATAAAATAAAAATAGTCTATTTTAAAATTTAAAATGTTTTCATGTTTTATTAGATCCAATATTTAATTATCTAGATTAAAATTTACAAAATTATAAAATATAAATATATTTTTTTGAAACAAAATGTAATAAAAGATAAATATATTTATGGTATTTTGGTATAAAACTGAATAAACCGAAAACTAAAGGTATATAAACCGAACCAAACTAAAGTAGATATATTTTTCATATAGTAGCTATCTTTTACAAACCAAAATACCAAAAAACGAAAAAACCGAATCGAAATCAGGATTGAACACCCCTAAATCTCATATATCAAGAAAACATGCTTAACAGAAGCCCATTATAAAGGGAGAAATGCTTGAAAAAAAAACATGAAGTGCACTTCGTAGTGTAATTTATATATTTTTGGACAAAATTGTATATCAAATGAGTAATGGGAGGAAGCTTTTAATTATAAGATTAGTGATATTGTAAAGAGAATTATGCGATATACAGTAAAAACTCTATAAATTAATAATTTTGGAACTATGATATTTTATTAATTTACAGAGTTATTGATTTACAAAATTTTGTATTTTTAGATTTTTTTCTAGTTTGAATATTATTATTTATAAAATAAGAAAAAAATTATTTTACTGTATATGCATTAACTAAATTTTAGAAATTCGATTTTCATATTGTTTTATTATATTATTTGGTGTGTATTTCTATGTTTCATAGAATTTAAATGTAGTTTTCGACATAACTTTACTAAATATCATCAAAATATATTCAAATGTTAAGAAAAAATAGAAGTATTTTTCATTGTGAATATAAAACCAGCAATATAATATTTAGTTTGTACTTATATAAAATGTATATGCAGATAAATTATTAATTTATGATTTTAATAGAACCATATATTTACATAGGATTTCTAAAAAGTTATTATCTTATTATTTTAGCGATTTGTGTTATATTTTGAACCAGATCAACTTGAGACCAAAAGAATTTGTTGACTTATAGTATTTATTAATTTATCGAGTATTAATTTATAGAGTTTCTACTGTAGTTTGTGTGCCTTGCACGATGAAATAAACGTTAATGTAGTTTTGTGAGCCTCAATATATAAAGTTAGAATTAACCTAACTTACTGATATATGGTTTAAGGAGCCTAATCTAACGGCTGGAAAATAAGGTGTTTAAGTTTTATGAGGATGTATAGTTTTTTTTGGAGTGATGATGTTAAGTATGTGTTTGTTTTTTGTTCTTTTGGTTGTTGGTAATGAGGATCTTGTAAAAGATAAGTGGTTTCGCTTATGTTTTCATGGAGCTATGAAACACACAGAAAATTTGTGATGTGAATTTAGTCTATGATGTGAATGTGTAGATGCGAAATGGGGATCCAAATGCTTGGATGCAATAGTGCGGATGTGAATGTGTTGATTCTTAGGTGGATGTAATTTTCACTGGTTGTGTGGTTAAATCGATCATACATTATTTGTAATTTTTTATCACATGGTTTACGATTTAGATGGTTAGCCGGGAGGGTACTCAATAGCTAACTGAAAGGGTTTGAGTAGAATGCAAGGATTTTGATGGTTATGGGGTAGATAAGTATTTATGGAGGAGAGTGGTAAAAGATTTGTGGTTGTGTTAGGAGATGGTGGATGGTTCCTGGTGGATGATTTTGTGTAGATGGGGTAGCGCTTTCCGAAAGATGAGATGATGGTAGGTTGTGGATGGGTTTAAATGGATGTATGATTGGTAGTCTCTTAGAAGTTTGTTGATGGTAAACTTTACACACTTAGAATGTTTTTAAATGTGGTAATAGATATGATTTAGGTTGATTATTTCAATAGGTTTTATAGTTGTTTCATAGGATGGAGTGTAGTAGTTGAGAAGTAGTAGCGTTTGATATTTTGGATTCTGTATATTAGATGGGTTGGCATTTCTTTTAAATTTATATATCTTAGCAGATGGGATAATATGGATGGGTTTGGAGACTGTCCACAAAATCATACACATATGTGGATGGGTTGGCATTTTGTCTAAAGACTTCCCACATAACACACTTAATTTATGTTATCAGTTTTCTGGTTAGGAGAGAGTATATCAGGTTATATGAGATGGCAGCTGTGTCGAGAGGAAGTTCGAAGAGCTTTCCTGAAGCAAGACTGTCAAAGGGTCTACAACACCATAGTGTGTTTGAGCGTGTGGTTGAGAAATGTTAACAAGTCTAATTTGCAATAGATGTTGAGCTTGTTGTTGGGGAAATGGTATGTCGCAAAGAACCTAGAGGGGAGGTTCAGGTCGTGAGGCTCGTTCTCGGTGATACTCTTGATTTTGATGAGTTTTAAATTCATATTTATGCTTATTTTATGATCATTCTAGGTTGCATTTAGGTGTTAAATTGTATTTGCATACATAATTGCATTTGACAGGGTCTAAAATGCACAATTGGAAGTTAATGGTGAAATTCAATGTTAAATTTGCAAATCAGAAAGTTTGGGGCCAATTGAAAAAAAAAACCAGAAGTGAAAGGACCAAATTTGCAAATACGCTAAAGATCACCATTGTCGTTCCTTTTTGCTTCGATCCCGACGGTGTCGGCTTGTCGCGAGGTCCTTGTCACCGGTAGAGCTACAGTGACTCTAGGGTTTCAATAAGGCTCAGCCATGTGATTGGGACGAGGCTTAAAGCTTATGCGGCTGTGAGCTACGGTGGAGAGCTTAGACAAGTGAGAGTTTGTGGTGGTGGAGGTATTGAAACCCACACTGAAGGCCCACTTATGATCCATTAAGAAGTCTCAATAGTTCACGTGTTAGGATTTCTAGACTGATATAAATATGTCTTTAGATGTTTTTTGGTTGTAACCTTGGCTGCCATTGTAGCAGCTTCATTCAAAACTCTTATTATATTAATAGAATCTTTGTGTTCTTGAAGACAAGTCTAAAGTTTTTTTTTTCTCTTTAATTTCTTGCACTAAATAAAGCTTTAACAAGCTATTTCATTTTGTATCAATAAGGCTTTATAAAGCTTGAATCTTTCTTGTTTTAAGATTCTCTACAGGAGGAAGAGACGACGGTGAGCACGAGCTCGAGCTTGACCACGACAATGACGGAGGATGCTAGCTTCATAAGACACGGTGGAGAATCGTGGAGGAGGCACGGTGGCTGTGATGGTGCCGTAGCAGGCTCCTTTCGCAGACAACAAGAGGCTGCGATGGTACTCGGTGATCGCGGTTCACAGCCGCAATCAGAGCATGCATGCAATTTCTCTACGTCAAGATGTCGAGATTCAACCAGGGTGAATCGCAGGAAGTGGAGGCCGCGAAGTGAAGAGGTAGATCACGGGTGGCGTTCGCGGGTGAAGGCAGGCCGTGACCGTGTTACGACGAATCCGACCAGGCCATTTCATAAGGTGCTACCGCGGGATGTGTGGGTCGCGAACGAGGTACTTGATTTTGCGGGCTCACTTCGCAGGCTAGAGATGGTCGCGGCCATCATCCGTAGCAGAGCATTTTACCATTTTGTCCTTGTGTTTTAAGCAACTATAAATACATTGTAAACTCAATCTTAGAATATTATCTTGTTATCTATCAAATCAAAAACCACTTTGGAGATGAAGATTTAATCTTGATCTATATCCTTTTGTGCTTGCTTGATTACTTTGATCATTAATTATGTTTAGTCTTAAATCAACCAATGATTTAATGTCTATCATGATAATGAGTGAGTAGTCATCTTTGGATTCATGAATTATGGTGATTAAGATGATTAAATGAAGATCTAGATTGTTTAGAGTTAGATTAATCTATTTACTTGCTTGTTGACTGATCTTAATGCTAGTATAGAGTTGGCCTCTTTAGATTAGAACTCTAGACATTTCATTACTCGAAAGGTGTTCGATGAAATGTCTGAGCGAACTCAACTTTTCTCTTTGCTAGCTTAACCAAAAACATTTGATGTTAGAAGAACTTAGATAGTTAATAGACTCACTCTTAATGATTATTTGCATGACACAAACCAAAGACATTTGATGTTTGATTAATGAGAGTAAATGAACATTTATCTTGACAAAGAAATTGTTTAGTCTCATTGTCTAGATTTAAAAAAATATGTCGATTGATACCTTGTCATTCATCTGAAGTCAAATTCTTAAACCCATGAGTCTTCCTTTATCCTATTCCTTGAAAGTTTGTTAATTTATTTCCTTAGAGTCTTGTTAGTTAAATTAAATCACTTCATCACACTGATTGCACTTAGATTATGCATTAATCTGCATTTTCTTTGGATTGAAATCGCTTAGAATTAGATTGACTCTTAAATACTACATTTATTTTACTTAGATTAGAAATAATCCTTATCAGTAGGTGAGACTTCTGATAACAGAGAGATGAGATTGGATTTAGAATAGTCTTACCTGGAAAATCGGTTGTGAGAAATACAATTACATAAATTAATTGCACAACGAAAAACTTGGATGATTGAATATCTTTTACATACGGTCATGGTGAGGGAAGAGAGCGACATAGATTTTTACAACTAAGGTTTAAAAGGTGAGGTTCGGAGGTCAGGATGCAGGAGGAATCACAATGATATGGTTGTTTTCTAGAGATCAAAAGTGGAGGGGACGAAGCTTTGCCGGAAATTGCAAGTGGAGGGGACGAAGCTTTGCCAGAGATCGAAAGTGGAGGGGACAAGATAATCGAGTTGGAAGAGATATGAAAAAAATGGGGGAATTTTTTTGGTTTTAGGGGACATTGGTTTCGAAAATAATAAGGGAAAACAGGATAAGTTGTAAGAGATGTGAATTAGTTTGGTGTCTAGTTAAGGATATAGTAGGCGTTTTCCATGATACAAAGTGTGCAACCAGTATTATGTGTGTCTTTGTGTTATTGAGGATAAGAATTGTGTGTTTCAGTGTAAATAGCTCGAGAAATATTCCAATGTTCTTAGAGAAAGAAGGGGAAAAAAAATACAAAGCCGCCTCGCTTGCCCATGTCTCTTAACTTGTGGGCATTGTCTTAACTACTACTAACTGAGTTGACCCAAAAAAAAAAACTATTACTAACTGTTACATCATCAGATTAAAATGAAGCTAACTAGGGCGATGATCCATGAGGTTTACTATCAAGAACCAAACAACTATTCAAGGAACTTAACAAATAAGTATCAAACTCTAACAACAGATCGAGATCAGTCCACTTTCATGATATCTATCCTTTTATCAAATAATCTTACTATCTAAACCTACATTTGACTCACAGAAAGATGATAAACATTAATGATCAGATTCGATAAATTCACAATTTACTTTAACATCTACTTTTGCTGGCCAAGGAAAAATCGCACATTCAGTTGCTCCGTCTCGACTCATTCTGTGAATGTTGGAGGTATAGTTTGGAGGTATGAAGCTAAAATTACTGTTTATCTTAGCGATGATGATCAATCAATATAGGTTGGAGGCATGTAATCATCACCAAGTATAGTATCTCGAAAATATATGTTTCCAGTGTTCCTTAATAACAATGCTGATGCTGCATATCTATGATGATACTGCTTGGGGCTGTTTTGGTGATGCTATTTAAAATGCTAATCTTAAAAGAGTCAAACATTGAACAGTGTCGATGCATTAGAATTTAGAAGATGAACTTGTTGTATACTGGAATCCTGCCTCTTATTATCTCAATCTTAGTATTGTAATCAGTCATCGAAAGGGTATTATATGGGGTTATTAATTTGCATTTGGTGATGATTCGTCATGCTATTTATAATGTTTAACATAGATGAGGAACTCTTGAACAATAATTATGCATTTAGAGGATTGCCTTGTATCTTGTGGTCTAGATTTAGAGTTGTTGGATGTAAGCTTAAGGATGTGTGTATCGGTTCAGATGGAGTATTTTCCTACATCATCAATGGAAAAGGCGAGAAAACTTATGGCGGAGATGTCTAAAAGGTCATATGTTATTCGTTTATGAGTGCGACTCAACTACTCATTTGCATATTGATGCTGGTTAAAACAAATCCATTCTCTCTGGTCTTATTAATGAAAGGACAAACTAAATAAAACAAATCCATTCTCTATGGTATTATTAGAAACGACATAATATAAATAAAACAAATCCATTATCTAGAGTATTATTAATGAAAGGACATATAAAAATAAAACAAACCCATTCTCTATAGTCTTATTAGTGAAAGGACAACTATAAATAAAACAAACTTAATGTTAAACTGTGAAAACGATGCTGCAGAAGTTGAGTCTCTTGGTTTTTTGTCTTCTGTAACTCCACAATCGGTGGGTTTAAACGAAAACTGTAGTGACGAACGATCATAACCAACCAAGAAGTTGTTCTGTGCTCTGTTACCAAAAACGGCCGCTTCAGCAACTGGTGTCATTGGACTACACATAATCATCAGACAAATGGCTTCTCCGTAAGCCATATAAGTATTGTTTCTATCCAAAACAAGATCTGCACCCCCAGAGAAATGCAATGTGATCACTGGGAAGATATCCATCGTCTTCGTTTTGTAGCAATGCGTGCCGTCCGAGGTAGTAAATAGTTCCGCAGTCACAACCTTTTCCACCGACTCCCTCACCAGGCTGCAGTAGCTAGCGGGCAAGTAGGTGAAGGTGGTTCCAGAGTCTATCAACATGTTCCCGTCTACGGCGTGAAACGGAGTCCCCAATGTTTCAACGCGAGCCTCCCCAACGCTGACGGCGTCTAGGTTTAGGTAATAGAAACCAGGTTTCTCCGTCTTCGTAAACATAGGTGTTGATACAGTCCCATCTCCCGACACAATAGCATTACTTCCAAAGCTGATCTTACTAGTTCCCTCAGGCGAAAAGCAGTAAGAAAAGGCACCGAGCATGTCTTTACCCATCTGAGAGATGAGAGATAAAGACATCCAACTTAGACCAACAATGCCCGAAGCGGTTGTTACAAACCCTGAGCTGTTGTGCGAACATCCAATAACGGTTTTAGGCATTACATAGGAGTGGCCAGAAGTGGATTGGATGGTGACGGTCTCGGTTGCTAAGCTTCCTATGGTGTAGCTTTGGTCTCCGTAGACCAAATTATAGTTACAAGAAGGGTTACCGGTATTGCATGTTCTCGCTTTGTAGGTCGAGGATTTCGAAGGGTCGAATATTATATTGCGTTGGTTGTAGCAGTTAAGACAAGGCAGACATTGTGTCCATATGATCTCGCTTCCTGTGTCTAAGACTGCGTCAATCTCGACAGGAGGAGTACCGATTTTGAGTTTCATAAGATACTCGGACGTTTCAAAGAAGACGTCGGCGTAAGGAGATGATCGGAGTTGACCATCAACATTAGAGCGTTGAGAAGAAGATGAATTAGTGCGACGGTGGATTAGGTCCACGGTGAAGCCGCTGGGAGGTGATGAGGCTGTGGCGGTAATAAAGAGAAAAGCTGTAATGATTTGAAGAGAGAGTATAATGGTCATCATTCTGGTTGCGAAAGACATGGTGATCGAGTAATAGTTTTTAGGTTTTGAGAGACAATGCAACTTCTTGATCGTCCATGCACATATTTATACAGTATGTGGACTTTAGCCGTAATTGTTAATTCTCCTTATTTGTCATTTTCCCAATTTTGTTATTTCCATTTTTGAATATTTTAACAATTTTGTTTCTAAGAGTTTACTATGGTTTTCTAGTTTTTTTACGTTCTATTTATGGAATTATCACTATTCTAGCTAAATGTATATTTTACGTAATTGTTAACTGTCTTGACTTGACAACTTTTCCAATTTTGCTGATTTGATTCCATTTCCGAATATATTACAATTTTTCTTAAAAGTTTACATTGATTTTCTGGTTTTCCATTTTTTGACGTTCCAGTAATGGATATTATCACTTTATTATAGTGAAATGTTTTTTACGTAATTGTCAGGCCAGCTCATTGGGGGACAAGCGATGCGATCGCCCCAGGTCCAAGCCCGTATCCTTCCGTATAATAATAATTAAGGGTCCAATTTTTTTATAAATCTATATTTTACATATATATAAATTATAAATATAATAAATAAAATTAAAAAGGATTCAAAATTATTTGATATGTATAATTTTATTTTTACTACAAAATAAATAAAATATTACTGATTAAATTTTAAAATATTTTAAACATTATCTGTATACAAATTTTAGAAAGTAAAAAAAAAAAATTTACCGTACAACCTCCAACATTGAGCCGGCCCTGCTAATTGTTCATAAACCCTTATAAAAAAAATACAAAACTTTTAGGTTTTTTTTTGTGCAACAACAACTTCATTTCTTAATGGGCTTCTCATACAAAATAGTTTAAAGACTATTTAGCCAAGCCATCCTCAAAAGAAACAGAACCATAATGGCAGAAGCTAAACAGAACCGAATCAAAGTTTTTCCACAAAAGATGGATATCAGAACAAATCTCATGAAGATCAGAGAAAGTGAGTGAGCCGTTGATTGCTCCTACAAGTTGTTTCGAATCTGAATTGAAGATAATCTTGGTGAATCCTAATCTCAGTGCATGTTCCACTGCAGATCACATTGCTAGCCCCCACGAGAGGCGAAATCACGAATGCATGATGAAGACTTTACAAACAGAGAGAGAGAGAAAGGAATCGAGCTGGAAATAAATTATCTAAGAAGTCTCATGAAATGCATTCATTATCACATTGTAATAATATTGAACAACTAGAAACTCCTTCCCAAGATTTTACATGTTGGTCATGCTCTCAGCTCAGGAGCAGGCATTTTCTATGTTTACATTGGATACTAAGATGCTCCGTACGGTCACATTGTTTATGTTTACTACATTATGTTTGAGTGGGTACTTCCTATGTCTTTATAGGTATAATCCATTTAAAATCTAGATTGCATAAATCTGTGAGAGGGGAACTCTAGATTGCATAATTTTGTGAGAAAACCGACATAGATTTTGGTCAAAGAAATTTTAACTTGTTGTACGTGCTAAACTATTTTGGAAGAGATCGCAGAGACATGGGGATTTTTCAAGAGGACAGCTCATTTTCCAAGCTCAGAATCACATCTGATCACATGGTTCAAATATTTCCAACCTTACTCATCTTTCCTAATCGTTATCTTATTGTTTCATCTATGGCTTGCCTTCTCACTGTGACTGTATCTTTTTCTGCCTCTGTTTTTCTTCATGCGTAATGATCTGTATTGAGGTTAGGGAAATATATATAAAAAGTAATTAAAAAAAACTTGACTAATCCATAACATCTTTATTTGCTTCATATTATTTTACCATATCTACCAAAGTAATATGTCGGTATTCATCAAAATTCTTGTAGAACATATTTTCTTGGAGAATAATCATTTTAAGTTTGAGTAAAATAGGGTCGAAAGTTGTGAAAATAACGTAAGGAGATGGGACACCAAAGAATAATCAAGAAACAATATTACACTGATTTCTCAAAAAAAAAAACAATATTACACTGCTGAGTATCTTCTTACGTATCATCAGTGGAGAAGGTGAGAAAAAGTGATGGAGTTCTTTGAGATATACATGTCATGATGAAGCAGTCAATTATTATTCGTTTAAGAGTGCGACTCAACAATTCATTCGCATATTGATGTTTAAAACAAATCCATTGTCCATCGTTTTATTAATGAAGGGACGTAAATAAATAAAACAAATCCATTCTCTATAGTCTAATTAATGAAAGGACAAATATAAATAAAACAAACTTAATGTTAAACTGTAAAACCAATGCTGCAGAAATTGAGTCTCTTGGTATGTCTTGTGCAACTTCACAATCGGTGGGTTTAAAAGAAATCAGTCGTGAAGAATGATCATAACCAACCAAGAAGTTGTTCTGCGCTGTATTACCAAAAAGAGCTTCTTCTTTACACAGAATAAGCAGACAAATGGCATGTCCATTAGAAATATATGTATTGTGTTTATCCAAAACAAGATCTGCACCTCCAGAGAAATGCATTGTGATCACTGGAAAGACATCCATGGTGTTCGTTTTGTAGCAAAGCAAGCCGTCCGCGTAAGTTACTCGTTCCGCTGTAACAAACTTTTCCACTGCCTCCCACACTAGGCTACAGTAACTCGTGGGCAAGGAGCATGCAGTTGATCCAGAGTCTATGATCATGTTACCGTCTACTGCGTGAAACGGTGTCCCCAGTGTTTCAACGCGAGTTTCCCCAACGCTGACCGCGTCTAGGTTTAGGTGATAGAAACCGAAACCGGGTTTCAGAAACATAGGTGTTGATACAGTCCCATTCCCTGACACAATAGCATTACTTCCAAAGTTGATCTTACTAGCTCCCCCAGGGGATAAGCAGTAAGAAAAGGCACCGTGCATGTTTTTGCCCATCTGAGAGATGAGTGATGAACGATCCCAACTTAGACCAACAATGCCAGAACCGGTTGTTCGAAACCCCGAGCTGTTGTGTGAACATCCAATAACTGTTTCAGGCATTACATAGGATTGGCCAGAAGTGGATTTGATGGTGACAGTCTCGGATGCGTAACTTCCTTTGGAGTAGCTTTGGTCTGCGTATGTCAACTCATAATCACAAGAGGGGTCATTAGGGGTATTGCATTGTTTCTCTTTGTAGGTCGAGGACTTCGAAGGGTCGAATATTGGATTGCTTTGGTTGAAGCAGTTAAGACAAGGCAAGCATTGTGTCCATATGACATCGCTTCCTGTGTCTACGATTGCTTCGATCTCGACAGGAGGTGTACCGATTTGGAGTTTCATAAGATACTCGTAGTTATCAAAGACGACGTCGGCGTAAGGAGATGATCGGAGTTGATCATCAGTATTAGAGCGTTGAGAAGAAGGTGAATTAGTGCGACGTTGGATTAGGTCCATGGTGAAGCCGCTGGGGGGTGGTGATGATGCTGTGGCGGTAATAAAGAGAAAAGCTGTAAGGATTTGAAGAGAGAGGGTCATGCTCATCATTCTGGTTGCAAAAGACATGGTGACTGAATAATACTTTTGGTTTTGAGACACAATGCAACTTTGATCATTCATGCACATATTTATACATTATGAACTTTTTCTCGAATCAGTTACTTTTCCTGATTTGTCAATTTTATTTCTTCCATTTTTATTATTTCCATTTTTGAATATTTTACAAAAAAAAATTCTAAGAGCTTATTCTGGTTTCTGGTTTTTCATTTTTTACGTTTCTGTTAATGGAATTATCACTATTATAGCGAAATCTATATTTTACGTAATTGTTAATTTTCCTGACTTGGCAGCTTTTCCAATTTTGCTGCTTTGATTCCATTTCCGAATATATTACAAATTTGTTTTCAAAAAGTTTACACTGATTTTCTGGTTTTCCATTTTTTATGTTCCAGTAATGGATATTAGATCAATTTATTATAGTGAAATGTTGTTTACGTAATTGTTCATAAACCCACTAAAAATACAATACTTTTCATTAAAAAAAGAATACAATACTTTTAGGTAATTTAAAAAGGTAAGTTTATCAATATAACTATGTTTTTTGTGGACTCCATTAATTTGGCCAGTTTGATCTTAGGTTTCAGCCCATGCAATTTAAATGGTGGTTCGGATCTAGCTATCCCTTGTATCATTTGTAAGAAATTTTATAACTTTTTAATCCTATTCAGACTGATAGAAAGAAAAAAAATCTGAAAAAACAGGCAAAAATAGCATATCAAAATACTCTTTAGAAATACAGAGGTTGCCGGAATACCATAATAAAAGTGAGCACTGGTAGAAAGCTATCATTATCATTCTCGATAATGGTGATCAGACCAGTGGAGATAAAGATCGCAGTGAAGATTATTGGTTGGGATACAAAGATTAGAGGATAATCAAGCAAGTCCAACGCCCAACGGTAAGGCTGATGTCAGCATTAATGGATCTAGAGCTTGAGGTGAATCACGCGAGCATGCTAGTGGTTAGAGATTTGATGATTCAACAAGCAACAGTGAAGACGGAATTCAAAACTGGAGAAGATGAACAGTATATACTATTATATTTTCAGAACATAGAATAGAGTGCTTCAAGAGGATGTGAATATGACAATGAAAAGGTGTTTGTGTTTAGATAGCGCTTTAGTATATGAGGTCTTGTTAATTATATCATTTTCGACGACAACAAGTGTTATCTCTTACATATCATATGTCAACCACATTGTAAAGAGGAAGTGAACATCAAAATATATACAATACATTTTACACTACATAATATAAATTAGAATCAAACACATTCTCATTTTCATTCTTTTTTTTTTTTGGTAAAATTCTCATTTTCATTCTTCTTTTTCTCTTCTTACCCTTTCTCATTCTCAACAATTTTTCTTCTTCTTCATCCTTTTTTCCTCCCCTTTTTTTTTTCTTTTTTTTACTTTCCTTCTCCATCCTCTTCTTTCTTCTTCTCATCATCTTTCTCCTCCTTCTCTCTTTCCTTCCCTTCCTCCTTCTCTTTCGTCGCCGTCTTCTACTCCCTCACTATGGTCACCCATCGTCTTCCCACCTTATCCCACTACCTGTTTTTTCTCATCCATTTATTTATTTTTTATTTTTTTTTTTTGTGGTGGTTTCATTTTTCTTCTTTTACTGTTTTCATATATACATTTTTTTTCCACTGATAGTGACTAAAAATAATCAAAAAAAGAAATTACTATTACAATTTTCATGTTATATTCTATTAGAGACCTATAGAATAGAAAAATAAGAAAATATTTGTTATATTTTTCGTTATAATGTAACAATAAATCAATTGTTATGTACACATCATGTTGTTGCACTGTCACCCATGGAAAAGGAGTAAATGATCCACTTTTAGCAAAATTGTCACTTGACCAGCCACTTTATTATATAGTTATTTTATTATTTTCTTCTTCTTTTGTGTTTATTAAGCCAATTAACTTTATAGTGGATTATATGAAAGATTTGTTGACAAAAAAAAATATATATGAAAGATTTTTTTTTAGAGATCAAATATCAATTACAAGGAAAAAGATAATGAAAGAAAATGATAATGAAATGGTAAGAGAATTATGAATTCTTCAAGAAGAAGGTGCAACCACGAAAACCTTCATTCTCATGCCGGCCTTTATGCTTTTGTGAATGTCTTCTCTTTGCGAGTTCCACCCATTTATAGCTGAACTCGCCGATTTCTTTCTTTTTCTCTTAAGCCGACTTGTAGGCCTGGGCGTTCGGATCTTCGGGTCGGGTTCGGGCCGGTTCCTTTCGGGTCCGGGTCTTTCGGGTCCTAAATATTTAAACCCAATAGGTACTTAGAAATTTTCGGTTCGGGTTCGGGTCGGTTCTTCTCGGGTCCGAGTCGGTTCGGGTCTATAATTAAAATATCCATAAAATATCCATAATTTTTCGGGTCCATATCGGGTACGGGTCGGGTTCGGGTATTTAGGATCTGAAAAAGACATGACATACCCAATTCCATTAAATTAATTGACATTTGTCATATATATATAAAATTTTACAAAATAACCTAAATGAAACTATTAATAATTAAAATAAAACATTTTTAAACTCTAAATTTTACATTTTAAAGCTTTATATTACTTAAACAATATTATAAAATAATAACAAATGTTGTTAACAAAAGATATTTCAACTAAATTATAAAATAATATATATAAAATAGAACACAAAAACATTATAGTTTTAGATATACATGTTTTTAAGTCGGGTACAAATCGGTTCTTATCGGGTCGGGTCTATTCGGGTCGGTTCTTTTCGGGTCCGGGTCTATTCGGGTCGGTTCCTTTCGGTTTCGGATCCATTCGGGTAAAAACAATTTAGACCCAAAAAGTATTTGTAAATTTTCGGTCCGGATCCGGGTCGGGTATTTTTGGATCGGTTTCGGTTCGGGTCTTCGGGTCCAGATTAAAATGTCCAGGCCTACCGACTTGAATCGTCTCGACCGCCTCTCTTCTTAACTATACCGAGTTCAATTACATTTTTGGGCCTTGTTGCGGGCTTGTCGATGGATGTAGTCTATTTCTAACAATACATAACTCTAATACATGTTTGGTATATGTTTCAATTTTATTACCCTTGTTTAGTATATGTTTTACCAAACGTGGTTAACAAAAGTTCTTGACTCGTACACTTTAAGAACTATTGATGTATAGGACTCCTGGATCGGTAAAACAAATATATCAGTCTACTGTAAAAAAAAAAACTTACTGTTCTAGTCTCTTTTGGCTTAGTATATTGGTCATCTTTTTATTGCTTATAGAGTTATGTACATATGACTTTCACTTGCTGATTTTGAGAATGAAAGCGAAGGAAACTACATTCAGATTTTATTCTATACATTGTAGGCTTGGAGCTCTACAAGTTTTTCACTAATCTGTAAAATAAATTTGTAGAAAGATAGTTTAATCGACAAAATAACATCGTGCGAGAACAAGAATATGTTAATACATTCTATTCCAATAATAACGTTGAATCGTAAATGCAACTGCAATAATAGATTTATTAGAGGAGCATTGGAAGCAAGGAGTGAAGCGGTGAGTGAATCTTGTGACTGTTTCTGCTGTCACTGTTTATTTTCTTTTTTACTTCTAATTATTAGTTTTTCTTTTCTTTTCTACTTTCTGTTATGTTATAATAATTGTTAGTCCGTTATAATTGACTAAAATGATTCATATATGATAAATTGTAAATGTGATGACCAACAACCCAAAACCAAAGGGCCGGGAACCTAATACACGACCTAAGCCGGTCACCACGTCCATCTCGTGTCCACAGTCCACACTACCTTTCTGTTTCTTAAATTCATTGTGTGTATATATAACATTTTCCTGATTATTTAACCAACTTATATAAATGGATTATATATGTATGCTTATTTACAAATTGCTTGTTATGAAAAGGAGCTGGAAAAATAGTATTGTTCATCATAGCACAAATTCAAAATGAGACATTATTATTTTTATTCATTACTAAATAATTACCCTTTTAAATATTGTGACTGAGTTAATCATAACTTGATTTTCAAACTTTTTTCTTTTTTGAGAAAAATCTCAAACTAATTTTGGAATCTCGAAAATGAGGATTATTTTGTACTTTGTCAGATTATATTAGGTGAATAATACTTTTGTATATTAGGTGACTAACATAAGAATATGATTTCAAATGCTATTTAGCGTATGAATATATTTATACCATAAAATTATGAAATGGGAAAGATGGAATATAGCGTTGGGCTTCTTATACATAATGTCATAAGAGACATCACTATTTACAAAAAAAAAAAAAAAAGTTGGTATGTTTTAAAGTGCTTCTTTTATACTCGGGTACCTAAAACTCAAATATCAAATGAAAATAAGATTTATTAAATATTATTTTCAAATAAAACATTCAAAGTTCTTTATATGTATTTTATAATGTTTTATATATGCCTCTATTTCTCTAGATTTTCTATAAATTTTTATGCCATAACATATTTTGTTTGAAGTAGTAGAACACAATATAGCGTTGGCTGCGTAATCGTGGGGGGAAAGAGGCGTCTACAAGCAATACAATGCTTGGTTCACATGTTACAAAAAACTCATAATTTGTATTTTTGTTTAAAAGAATAATAACATATACCTTAAAAAGAGGGAAAGAAAAGATGCCTTGGAAGTCACTTTCTTTTCGTGAATGAAAGGCAACCATGAACACAAACCACTTGCTTACTCAAACTATTCTTACTTCAACAAGTAGATCATCTAACTATCACACAACCCTTTACTTAACTCCTACTATTATTCCTTCTTTTTCATTATAACTTGTACATTTCATTTTCCTCTTATTAAAAAAAATCAACTGATACTTTGATTCAATTTTTGGAAATAATTCCAGTTCAACAATATAGTAATAGAAGAAGAATTCACAAATATATTATCATGTAACTAAACATTCAACTACAAACAACTAGTAATGACAGTCTATTAACGCTGGTGTGGTTGAGAACACAATCCCTTGAAACTTGGACTCTCTTAGATCATCTTCTGGTGCCGGTAGATTAAGATCCAGCGGTAAATATTTCCTTTGCTCAATGTAAGAGCTCAAATTCTCAGTCTCCTCTTCTGTACTGTTTCTGCTAACTTCCGTGGTAGCGACCGGTATTACCGCAGTGGTGGCTGTCCTGTGCCGCCTCATGTGGCCGCCGAGGGCTTGTCCCGAAGTGAACTCTGAACCGCAGATCGAACACTCGTGTACTTTGTTTGCCTTGCTGATGATGATGTTACTTGACAGCAAAGCTAGGGATGAACCAAACACTTTGAAATTATTTTTTTGCCCTTCCTCTGACCCACTAGACTTGGCCTGCATCAGGGGTAGTTTAGTCTTTTCTTCTATCGACACTCTAGGTTTCTTGTGGCTCGCCCTGTGTCCACCGAGAGCTTGGAACGACGAGAACGTCCGGCTACATGTTTTACACTCGTAGACAAAGAAACTCGAATTCTCTGCCGGAGAAAAAGTTTTATCAGCTTTTCTCGAATTCTTGAGATCTGGCGAAAGAGCCGCTCCGCGCGCAAGCATGATGAGACAAATCGCCATGTCTTCCTCTTCTTCGGTACAATCAGTTGTGGTCACTGGAGACGAAACCGCCGAGTTGTATTCATCGGAAACTGCTCTCCCTCCGCCGCCATCCCCGGCTGATGAGCTCGAAGAGGTGTTGGTGGTAGCCGCTGCGGCCGCCACCAAAAAGGTCGACGACAATGATCTCTGTCGCTTCGTACGCTTACCCTTTATGATTTGCGTCTGGTCACTACCAACATGATCTTGACTCATCATGATTATTAACACCAAATATAGTAAACAAGAGAAGACAGCCTGATTCAGGAACTCAATAACTCAATCAAAAAAACAAACCTAATTCAAGAAATAGAAGAAATTCGTTTTTCTTGGTGTTTATTATGTGGAGTGAACCAACAAGAGAGAGAGAAGAGAGGCAGTGTGGAAGACGATGGTGGGGCTGCTTATTTATATATACAAAGGGAGAGGTTATAAGGTTGGTGGTTGTTAATCTTTTTGGTTTACTCCACGAAATTTTATGCACATATTGATCCACTTTTCATTATTATAATATTTCCAAAACAACCAAATAACATTTTGACGGTTCACTCTGCAGTACATAGGACCTGACACTTCTGCATTTCTGTGCCAAATTCCTTCAAAAATGAAATCAACTAAACTTTTATTCATGGTGATGGCAAAATAATAAAAATCTCTTTTTTTCTAGTTTATGTTTTGTTGTATCTACTTTTAGTCCATATCTTCCAAGTTTCCAACTATTATCTTCACATAGATCTATGTACCAGAAGTCAACCCTTCATGACGTTTATTTTTATTTGTATTAAATTAGACAGCTTCTTCTAGTACATATTTTCAAAGAACAAGCATATTTATATTATATATTGCTTCGATTAATCTAATTGTTAGATCTTGTATCATAATTCTTAGTTGCATAAATAACAGAGATGTATTATTATGATTAACGTACTAATTCCAAATTGTTTTATTTTATTCAAAGCAAAAAGTAGAAAATATAAAGGAAAGTGAAACCCGTGAAGGGTTAAGCACTGAATTAGGCAAAGGTTCATTAGAGTAGTGTTGAGTGGCACTTAGGCCACCAATTCACGTTTTTGTTTTGTTTATGTTAGTGTGAACATTCAGTTCTATCAACAAGCAAAGGTTTTACTTTCACGCACTTTAGATCCACGTCATCAAATCGACGCTTTCAATGAGAACCGAAAATGGATAGAACTATACACAAAAATGTTCACGACAGCATGTAATAAGTATATACATATTGTTAATGGTTGTGACGACTAATGGTTGTGACGACTACTAAAAACCTTTGATTAGTTGTTTAATATATAAGTTTATCATGAAAATAATGATTCGTAGACATAAGACGGATCATAATTAGGAGGCGACATGCAATGGCCGGTGTTTATAGGATTAGGTGCATTCATCGGTGGCATGTTAGGCTAAGAAAAATTGTAAGCATAGTCTTTGTTGTTGTGAAGAGTCAAGACCACTACTTTTATTTTATTTTTCTTATAATAATGATAACTAAATTATTACTAATATATTGATTAGATAGTTGAAAGCTAGTGATCAACTGGGTACCTTATGAATTCATACAGCTGCCCGTAAAATAGGCATATATATGTAGATGAAAATTTAGAACACATTTAAAATTAAATAAGAAACTCGAATACTTTTGATGTTTGGGAGAAAATTCGACAATTCTTGATAATTTGCAACAAAAAAGAAAATAAAAACGAATTTAATTTAATATTGGTGGTTGAATTATAGTGGTGATATTTTTTTCTTAATTTGCTCTAGTTTGAATCATGTGCTTCTAGTCATTGTAGACGTTTATATTGGAAAAAGTTATCCAACTTTCTGTAAAACATATGGAATTACTTGAAAACTCAGTTAGGTATATATGGGTTCAAAACTCATATATATTGAACTATTGTGCCTAGTTAAATTAATAAAGAAAATGACTAGGACTTTTTTTTGTTGAGGACCTTGTGCTCAAATGATAATTAAGGAGACAAACTTGCAACGCCAATACGCATCAGGTTCGATTCATCTACTATGCAAAACTAAATTACATTGTTCATGAACACCTACACTAATATGGATCTTTGATAAGGCTTATTTGCTTACCCGGATACAAGATATATTTGTGGGTTGCATCTCTTTTTAGGAATTAGTTAGGACCCCTATGTAGATCCCGATATTTCTAGATTAATAAAAAAAATTTAACCAAAAAGTGATTTAATATTTTAAAAATCAAAAAATCTATTAAAACTTTTAGTTTTGTATAAGTATCACTGATTCATTATTAAAAAAAAGTATGCGTGGATTGTTAAAAAAAAATTGTTAAACACTAGTTATTAGTATTTTCTCCATTCAAATTGGGAGATATATTTTAGGGGGGAAATAGTTCCAAGAACTTCTAACAGGATAAGAAATCTCAAGTGGATATATACAATACAATTTTGGGACCAAGGAAAGGTAATGTGTGGGATAAGAGTCTTTTACATACACAAAAGTTTTGTGACAAAACCCATCACTTCCTTTTTCAGCCGGAATATTTTGCTAATTTCATGCAGCATTTTTGACTTTATATAAGGATTGCTGTTTCTATATACTAGTAATTATGCAGCTGTATATGGCGATTATCTATATCGATGTATGTGTTACCAACTTGTCACTGGAATATACCAATCGAATGACTACGGTCCTGCGTTTTTTTAAATAATAATTAGATATATTAATTTATCAACCCTGGAAAGACCATCGACAGTGTACAAAATTCTGGTACACCGGAAAACAAAAATCACTAGGTTACAGGCAAGCAACAGTAAATCAAAAAGAAACTAGATGGCTACAGAGAAGGAGAATGGATCGCATGTGAAAAGCAGAGGAATCGGAGATCCTCTTCCAGTGAACACCGGTAGGCCACATATTCAGCCTCTGGGACATCTCGAGGCTAGGGTGTCCAAGCCAGCACAAGAGCCGTCACCTTTGACCGTCAGTGTACCTACCCACAGAGTAACCCGTGGCCACAGTTATCGGCTCCGTTATATATATAGATATTTTATTTACTCCAGAATATTAAATGGTTACTCTTGGTAAGAAATGTATTAGTAAGTATTACCAAAAAAAGTATAGAATAAAGGCTTATTTAGCTCAATATCAAAATTCGGCGTGGTAATTGCAGATCTATGCAAACTTTTTAATAATTTGAGAACCTTGTCATTTAACGCATTTCTTTCTGATTTTGTCTTCGAGACCACACGTGATTGAATAATACAAGTAACCTGCAACCGGCAGTTATGACCATTTATCAGTTTTATTTTTGAACCTATTGAGAAAGTAAACAAGTGTACAAAATCGGTTATATTTTTCCAAATTGGTGAGAGAAGAGTTGTAAGATATTTTTAGAGAAGAGAAGTGAAGAGAAGAGGAGAAGATATTTTTGGTGAGGATAAGATATTTTCGAAGAGGAGAAGAGAAGATTTGTTGCAACTGTGATTTGTGTCACTGTTCATAACGTATCCGATCACACCTTCGTACCGAAGAAGTTTTTTCATTCACATGGGCGTCCGAAACTTGGAGGTCAAAATATATAAACATCATAAACCGGGTACAAGGTAAAGAAACCGTAGTTGCCTATACATAAAAAATGGGTACAACTAATAGAAACCGGATTTTGAGTATATACATAAAAACCGCGTACAAAGTATTGAAACCGGATTCGAGTATAATTGTCTGAATACTATTTTTGTCGACTTACAGGAACTTCGTTAGGTGATTCCGGCAGAGATGAGTAATGCCTGAGATTTGCCAACATTTTTTCTCTTATCTTACGATTCTTGTACTCACCTACTCCCGTAGGTTATTTGGAAGAACCAGGAATTGAGACCGATTCGGGAAATAATATTATTACAGATCCCTTTGGTTTTTTTGCATAAAAGAGAAATAAAGTCATGATTCTTTGCATTATTGATATTTTTTGTGTGTAACCATCTGTTTCAAGTAATCACGTCTGACGTGTAACAGGTATTGTGTTTCGCTTTTGTATGAAAATAAAGACAGTTTTAGTATTACCTAAAAAAGTACAGTGTCTTATCCATCTATCTAATTATCTCCTATATTTTTGCTATCTAGTGCAAATCCCCATGTATGCTACCATCAAGCTAAGTATATAAAAAGACCTAGTCATTTTCTTTATTAACTTGATTAGGCACAATAATTCAATAACACGATGAAATGATTGGAAGAAATTACTCTTAATCACGTTGGGCTATTCCAAACCTTATTGTCTTGTACTTAAAGTGGCCCCTCCCATCCTTTGCAGAACAATTTAATATAGACACACACATGGATTTCATATACAACTCAATACTATTTCTTTAGTGGTATAATTAAAACTAAGGTAGTATATGGTGACACTAAAATTTGGGTAATTCTATTATTAACCAACTCATGTGTTTTTTTCTTGATTGATCTGAGGGTATTTTCAGCTTACGAGAGGATTCAGAATAATCCCCACATAAAAGTAGAGTTCATGGATAGATTTTCTTTCCGAATATCCAAATGGATTCTAAATAATATATCTGTGTGGCCACATGATATAGTGTAGTTGGATGTCTTCGAACCCCAATCCTAATATATTCATGTTATTTCATGTTACGATTCACACTTAACTTTTCTAAATTGTGTGTTATAAGGATGTAAAATAATTTATGTGTGTGTTTTTGGAACAGGATAATAATTAATGAACCGTACTTCTCTTTATAGTAGGATCATACACCCAGTGGCTTTGGTTGAATTATCCGTCGAACAACACAATTTTATTTTACTCTTCTTTGTTTAACTTATTAATTAAAAACAACTTAATAATATGACATTTAAATAAAAAATTATATAGTAGACATTTTCTTTAATTTAAGTTGCTAATGAATCTTACACTTTGAAATATGTCTCTTGAAGTAAACATTTAAGATTATTATTTTATAAATTAAATAATTATTTTTAGTAAAAATACAATTTATAGAAAAATTAAGATAATTAGTTTTTCAATAAAAGTCCAGTAAAAAGTTTGGTTGTCATCCGATTTTCAATATGGTTCCGGTTCGATATTGGAATTTCAAATTTAGAGAAATAGGAACATGTTTTAATTTGGGTTTTCCCGATTTGATGTTCAACTTTCATAACTTTTATAGAAATAATATTGTTTACTTTTGTGAGTTTACTACATTATTTTAAATATACAGATTTTAGTCATCCAAAATTTTATTAAATTAATCAAAATATTAATAATATTTATACCGCAAATTATTTCTCTAATCAAAACATTATTTTGTACAGTTATTCTATGAAAACACACTTATCATATATAATGCATAATCGCGGTTGCACCACACCGTTCTTTCATTTTGTAGATTTAAAATTTTTGCTGTAAAAAAAAATCTGTAAATTTTTTGTTGTGGCTTTAGATTTTATTGTTATAGAATTTTATGGAAACACTAAAAAATTACTTTGGATATTTGGCTCTGCAGAGCATTTGTACCGCTGTAGGTTATATCAAGAGTTGTGGTTTAAAAAAAAAATTTAAAGCTTCATTGCTCTGAATTTGATGCTGTAGAAATAAATAAAATTGTGGATGAAGTTTTATAGTAAAATAATTTTTACAAAAACTAAAATAGGTATTTTAGTCAAATTTCGTACTTGTTCGATTGTCAGCTCGGTTTGATTTTAGGTTTTCAAATTTAGAGTATACGAAGGTTTTTTTGTTTAGTTTTCCTCGGTTCAGTATTCAAGTTTTGCCTAACTTTCTTTTAAATAGGTGTGTTCATTACAATAGCAACTTGTGATAGAGGTATTCCAAATTCATTTTTGGTTTACGGACATTAAACAAACAAATATGCTTATCATCTATAAAAAAAACTCTCTTAAAATCAGTTTACCTCTTTACCTAAAACCAAAATCTAAGCTTGGTAAAAGGAAAGTAATAGCAAAACAAACGATCGAATGCAGATGTAAACCAAAAGTAACAAACACGTTTACAAAGGCACAACTCCAGAAAGAGAGTTTGATGCTAGGAACATAAACATCAAAAGCTTATTCAGCCAACTTTATTTGACATCTGATTCAACAGACAAGACGACCAACACAGTAGACACCAAAGTACTTACTTAGCCCAGACTTAGAGCGGCGTCAAACCAACCACACCTGCGTTAGAACCAACGTAGCTCGTGAGGTTACAAAAACATAGAATCAAAACTTGCATCTTTAACAATTAATATAAAAGCGAGCTTTTTTTTTTCAGATGTAAATCGTAGGGATCGAAAGATAAACCATACCGCATGCCAATCTCCCGCCTGCGTTTCCAGTGGTCAGGCTAAGCTCATGCCCACCTACATTTTGCCAAAATCAAAAGAAGTAATCAGACCACATCTTTGCTTAAGAAACTTCTATAAGCTTTTGGAAAGTGTCATCCTTTGCACTAATAGTTTATACCCTTTCCGAGGTCATCCTTAAGCTCGTGAACCACAAAGGCTCTTCCAACAACAGAGTTAGGACCAGTCAGAGGAATCTGCACACATGAATTCACATTTAAAACAAAAGCTTCTTATAAGAGAACATAAACGCGAATAAAACATAACCTGATTGTCCACAAGTGTTGTTTCTGCCACGCCTGTTGTTACAATTAAAAAAAAAAAAAACAGTACTTAGAGAGAATGGTACAAATTATTTGAAACAATGGAGAGTAAAGTAATATACCATCGGCGTTGGCAATAATGTTTCCCAGGTCACCCGCATGACGGATCTCGTCTTCAGGAGCTCCGTGTGTCATGTTGTTAGGGTTGAAATGTGGCCCTACGATAAATTAAAGACATGTGTTTTTTTTTAAATACAAAATAATGATATATATATGTGTAATGCAGCAAAATTATTCACCTGTTGAGATGCATCCATTTGTTGTATCACCAAACTCATGCTGTAAGAGAAAAAAATGCAAAACAGAATCACACAAGAGACAACAATACATAAAGACCAAAACAAGAAGTAAGAGATCAACTCACGAGGTGAAAGCCATGAGGCCCTGGTGTGAGACCGGTGATACGAACACTCACTTTTGTCGGACCTGCTTAGTATCACATTATTAACAAACCAAATCATTCATTTCATTTCAACTTGAAAGAAACTATAATTAGATTGAAAATTGAGAAGGAAGGGACCAACCTGAGTCATCTTGTGTCAAAGTAACAACTCCTTCGACGTCGGAGTTACCCTTGAGCACAGCGACAGCTTTCTTCGCGGCGGAAACGACTGTCAGCGATTTCTTCGAGGCGGAGAAGGAAACGGACTGGGGACGGTGGAGGTTGAGAGAGACGCCGACGAAAGGGGAACGGAGAGTGGAGGGAGGGGAAACGAGGAGGCGCGGAGGCGATGAGAAGGAGAGGAAGGTGTGAGAAGCCATTGGATGTTTGGAAGAAGCGATTGGGCAAATTAGGGATGAGGTTTTTATTTATTTATTTATTTGTTGTGTGTGTGTGTGTGTACCAAACATATTTACAAGTGTATCATACACTTGTAAATATGTTTGACCGCAGCCCGCGGGCCTGGCCCGTACAAGACCCATGCGGGGCGGATTTGGGTAAAGGTAATCGAAGCCCATTTAAAAGCGGGTCTCGCGGGTAAGTGTCATGCGGGTTTGGGCTTTTGCGGTCTAGGCTCAGCGGGTCTTGCGGGGTCGACATAACCCGCGACCACTTCCTCATTTGCTGTCTTTACACCTGAAAAAAAAGAGTCAAGAGACGAAAATGGCGATCAGGGTTCTCTACAGCACGACTCCACCAACGAGCACCAGAGGAGCAGCACCACCAACCGATTCTTCTTCTCCTCGACTAAGACCACCATCAGAGCTTCTCTCCATCTTCTTTCCACCACCACTGGAGCTTCTCTCCTTCCTCGAGCTTCCACTGGAACTCTCCATCTCCTCGTCCGAAGCAAGTTGCACCGTGCAACAACAACAACAACAACATCTTCTCAAGCTCACCCCAATGAAACATCATGTTTTGCATACCCGCGGGCCAGCCCGCAATGTCCTATGTAGTAAGCGGGGCGGGTTTGGGCAGAGGTTTAAGTACCGCGGGTCACGGCGGGCTTACCCGCAAAGAACCGCCGGAGAGAGAGACTGCAGCGGGGCGGGCCAATGCGGGGCGGGTGGTACCAAATGCCATCTCTAAGTGTATGACAAAATGTACACATTTTTTAACGGTGATAGAAAACTGTTATGTTGGCGTGGTAATTCTTTCGCATTCTATTTCTACTACAACAAAAACTATATAAGTTAACAATATTATAAATATAATATTTATTTATAAAGTTATTAATTTAAATATATTTATTAAATTAATACTTTGAAAAAGATTATTTAATTTCATAATATTTTATATATATATATATACATTAATTAAAGTTTACATATTTGAATATTTTAGAAATATGTATTGTTTAATTAATTTATAATATAAAGACTATGACACTAGTGTAGATTATAGAATACAAACATGTTTCTATAGACATAATTCGATGAAATTATTCCAAAATATTAAAATTTAAAACAAATATAAATTTAATTTTTTAAGAAAAAATAAATAATACAAAGTTTTTATATTTATATAAATTTTATATAATTTAAGTATAATAATAACTGTTTATTAATTAATGGTGATATATATTTATTTAAGCGTATAATAATTTTTTTATCATCTTATTATTATTATTGAATTATGTTATATTTTATACTGGTTCGGCATGAAAATATAAAATTTTATTAATATATTAAATATTATTATAATTGCATAATATGTTCAACTACAATGGAGAACACAATCCTGATTCCAAAATAAAATTTCAAAATATTAAAATATAAATGTATAAACTAGAACATGATTTTTTAATTTTTAATTTTTAATTATATTTAAATTTATGGAAAAAAATATTAAAGAGTTAAACATATACAAATAGTGTTATTAACTTTCAAAACTTATCATTAGTTCTTTAAAATGTTATTAATGTGGGGGTCTTGTTAATTCTGGGTCGGCTCTATGTAAATGAACATGTTCCTCTATACCAAAAGAAGGTATTATCCGATTGTCAATAAAATTATACTCAGCGGCAGACCCACTAAATGAAAAGGTGTCACCTAAGACCAAATAGGATGTTGGGCAAAATATCTGTAAATTTTGATTTGATCTGTTGTTCGTTTCAATTCGAACAAACAATTCTGGATAACTCTGACTTTACAAAGAAAAGCAAATACAAATATACTATATCCATTAGAAACAAAACAAATCACAAATATTAATATTTTTAGAAATCCATATCCGATCTGTTATATGCATATATATACATATATTTTAAAAATTGTATATACAACTTATATAAATATTATATTTTATATAAGATCTAATATTTTTATTATTAAATTTACTATATTAGTTATTAGAATTTTTAAAAGTAATTAATATTTTACTTTTGTAATAAAATATAAATATTTTATATTAGTTTAGACTATTTTTTGTACGGATTGAATCGGATAACCGGGTAAAAATATAAATATTTTCAGATATACGGGACATTGAATATCCGGGCAGCTACGGATCTAATCAAATCGGATAACATGTTCGGACGAAACGGATCCCATCACGAAAACTTCTAAAAACTTGAATATTCGAACAGTGCTCACTCCTACTTAAGAACACTTAAATCGTTTAATTGAGAGCTTTTGACAACCTCTTTCGAACTTATTTTCTTATGTATTTGTTTTTCATTGGTGTATTTTTCTTTTTAATTTTAATTTAAATTATTTAATAAAATAACCATTATTATTATTTAAATACTTAACTTAAGAATTCAACCAATAAAATTGCTCTAATATGGGAGATGTATTACATCCCTTCACAAAGCCCCTCAAATAATAAAACTCAGCCCATTTAATCGGTTCGACTCAACGCCACTCGGCGCCAATCAGCTCGATACTCATACACGGCTGAGTGGCTTGACTTTACTAGGCACCACGAGCTCAGCTCAATAGCCTTGTACTTTTCTTGGCACCAAGGAAGGGATTTAGACTTGAGAACACACAAAGATAGATGACTAAAAGCTAGAATTTTATACTTTATTCTTCTCGCCGACTTGTACTTTTCTGACCGGCTTAGACGAGCAACGACTATTTTTAAACACAGTGCTCACTGCTTCATATCAGTATCAGCAGGCAACTTCATCCTCAGCCGTGATAACATCACGAAGTGTCTAGGGTTGGAACATTTCAGCCAGATTTGATGAGTATTTTTCACGAGAAATGTGATTTTAAAAAGCTTATGAACGCTGCATTATCTTCTATGTTAAAAAGGTGTTTTCATTTTCCATATAATATAAACATGAATCGCTGCTAGCAGACAGACAATCATGCAATCACTATATTAAAATTTCTGGTAGCTGTCTGTAGTCGACGTCTTGTACGGTACAACTTAATATACTATTGATAGAATGGAGTAACAACTTAAAAACCTCTAAAACATATGGCTATATATTTCTATATATGTCCAAATCGCGTTTTTAAAACGGCATAACCTGTTTAATTCATACTAACTGTCCATGTGTTTACCTAGGTGAAGTTTTTTGAACTCTCAAAAGGAACCCAACTTTTTCACAAATTTGTATCAAACTCAAATTACATTGTATAATTTTACTAAATTTATAATGTAATATTATGTATTAATATGATTATATATTAATCATTTATTTTCTTGTAATTTTCCTAATATTGATTTTGATGAATAATAATTATGTGAAATCTACACTTTTATTTTTGTTGACGTGATTTGATGAATCATGTTATAAATGGATTACATTCCTTTTTGTGTTCTTACGAACTTTTTATGTTTTTAGATTATATTATGTATTGTTCACTAACATATATTGTCTGCCACTCTGCCTATAACGGTTGGCTTATATATTTACAAATCTAAATCAGTCGAGAGTAAACAGCTCAGCCCCACAGGATAAAAATGTTTGTATTTTTTTGTAAACGCAAAATATTATCATGGCATATTTTTAAAAATTATTAAATTTATTTTAGTATTAAAATACTTAAAAAGGTATATAAGCAATAAAAATAAATTTGATTTATATTTGTTTGTTAATGTGATTTTTCGTGGTATTTTATTTTTAATTCTTATTATTTAGTTGCAAGAACATGTATTTGATATTTAAGTTGAAAATTTTAATATTCATTTGTTTTTATTTTATAAATATTTTTTTATTGGGAATGAAATTATTTCAAAAAAAACATTTTCAAAATATCTGCTTCCAAACGAGAATATATTCAAAATATTAATTTTTATTTACAACAATAACTTATATTTATAAAAAAAACTAAAATTAATTATATTTACTTTTATTTTTTCAAATGTTTCACAGAATTATAAGACTATTATGTAAAGAAAAATGTGATTCTATTTTTTTCTTAATAAACTATTGTTCTTATCTTATACATTACATATTGTTTTGTTGATGGTATGTTCGAGGGTTTATTCAGTTATTGTACATATATCAACAGTTTTATTTACTTTAATTAATATAATATGTAAAGTTGGATTATGTTTGACATTCTTGTGCTTTGATTTATTTTGAGATTTTGTAGGTTTTGGTAGTTCTAAGAATTTGGTTTAATAACATCACTTTATATTAACAATTATATATTTGTTTATTTGATTAGATAATTATTTATAAATTAATATAATAAAAATTGATTAAAGATAACATCATATTTTAAAATAAAAAACAATAATAGTGTTATCCTAAAATAATGTTTTTAAATCAATGAAATTTCAAAATTAAGAAATTGAAATATTCATAAAATATTATAAATTTAAATTTTTATTTACATTTTTTATCTTTAAACTAATAGTAAAATATTAATAAGTATCTATAAAAAAATTACTAGTTAAGTTATGTAAAATCTAGTTCGTGTGCGACTCCTATATAGGCCCAGTTTTGAGGATAAGCGACAGGGCCAACTTTCATTTCAAAGTTGTTCAAAAAATAAAATAAAAATTTCTAATTTTCTTTAGAAATTATCCTATTTTTTTTTAAAATACATTACAGAACAGGACACGATTATTTAAATGATTATAATTATTTTAAGAAAAAAACGTTTTAAAAACTATTTGGACCAATATTGGATCCTAGGTTTGTTCCTACGAGACTGACCTGCTTCTATGTATTTACAATTTTTTTTTTGTATATATAGCGATATCCTATCACTTTTCGTTTAAAAGTCGGTGTGTTATCGTTGACCGTGTTTTAGTCAACTGAACCTAATTCATTTTACTTCATAAACTTTATTACAGAGATGTAATTCATCTCCAATGATGTTAAATTGTATTCAAATCAAAGTCTTTGGTTTACATCTGAGTGCTTCACATGAAAGAATTTAAGGAAAAATTGAAAACTATGTACTATTTTTTTACGTGTTTTGTGGAGTACCAAACCAGTACCCAAAGCACGTCCAAAAAATAGTACATAGTTGATGTACCGAGAATATATAACCGTTATAAATAATGCATTGCAAGTCAACAGCCAGACACATGAATCGCTAAAAGAAACTAGAAAGACAGTACAACTGAATGACAGTCGTCAATCTCTTATGGTTTAACTTGATATACTATTTATAGAGTGGAGAAATAGCTCAGAAAAACGTCGAAAACTATATATATCTATAAATGTCCAAAATGTGTTTCCAAAACAGCAGGACCTATTAACAGAATATACATCTGTATGTCCTCCTTGTGTACATATGGTTTGTCTTTTCAATTTCTAAAGGAATCCAACATTTCTTCATCGTATTCCCCAATTTTTTTCCTTGTAACATATCTCTCAAAAGATTTTAAATTCATGGAAGTAATGGGAAATACGACGGGTCCAATTCTCGGGGAGCCGGAGGCGGATTTTAGGGGAGAGACATTTGCGCCGCCGCCAGGACAGGCAGGCACGGGTGATACTTTGGGGGGTGATGTAAATTGGATATATGATATGGCTTGGTATGGTGAAGCTGTAAGAAAAAGTGATGGATTTATATGCGAGGAGCATCCTGCCAAATTGTCTTCTGATGGTGTTTGGGAGAAAATCATTTATAAAGGTGAGGGTCTTCGCATTTGGCAATATCGTCTTCCGAATCTAGAGATTGTCATATTGTTTGTGTTCTTCCTTTGGCAATTCTTCAACATCTTGTTCAGGAAAATGGGTCTTAAGATTCCCAAGTTCACCTCTATGATGATTGTGAGTTCTACTTCTCCTCATTATTTTGTAAAATTTAATAATTATCTGCTCTTGAAAACATTCCTGACAATACAATTTATTCTGTTTGTGTTGAAGGCGGGGTTACTCTTGAACGTTATACTTACTGTTTCGGGCGATAAGTCGATTATTCAAGAGTTATTGTTCCCTAAAAATAAAATAGATGTTCCGGGATGCCTTGGATTATTTGGGTTCATGATATTTTGGTTCCTCAAGGGTGTTAAAATGAACTTCAAGAGAATCCTCAAGGCTGAATCAAAGGCAAGAGTAACTGGAGTGGCAGCGGTTACTTTCCCTATAATGGTTGGTCTCGTGATTTACATGTCAGTTGAGAAACGAACGCTCCTAGCCAAACCGTATGGTCCATTGTTGCTAATGGAGAGCCTCACGTCTTTTTCGGGAATCGCAAGGCTCTTGAGAGACCTTGACATGAACCACTCAGCTCTTGGTCGGGTGGCTTTATCCGCAGCCTTAATCTCAGATATGATCGGACTCTTCTACATGGTGATGCTGGTCCCTATTACTAATCCAACGTTTGTTAGCTTTGGTTTACTTATAGAAATTGGTTTCTATCTCGCCATTTGTTTCGCTGTTGTGAGGCCCATCATGTTTAAGATAATAAAAAGAAAACGTGAAGGGAGACCCATCGACGACAAGTACATCTACGGGATTATCATCATGGTTTGTCTAGCGTGTATGTATTGGTACGATCTTGACCAGTTTCCTGCACTTGGAGCCTTCTTGCTTGGTCTCGCCATCCCCAATGGACCTCCTATTGGTTCTGAACTGGTTGAACGTCTAGAGAGCTTCAACTTTGGTCTTATATTGCCTCTCTTCATTACATCCAGTATGCTCAGGACTGATATCAGCGCTTGGAAAGATTGTTTAACCGACCACACTAAATTCGCGGTTGCATCTCTCATCGTACTCATCTCCTTGTTGAAGTTCTCTATCTCAATGATCATACCTTACCTCTATAAAATGCCACTGAGAGACTCTGTCGTTCTTTCCCTTATCATGTCCCATAAGGGTATCATCGAACTGAGTTTCTACCTATTCTCTTACTCCGCCAAGGTTGGTCTCTCATCTTTTTAATTTCCATTTCTTGATCAACCTTTTCTTGTAAATGTTCTTCAAAACAAAATATTCATTTTCTTATAATTGGTTTGATACAGGTTTTCACTAGAGATACCTTCTCGATCCTAGTCTTGTCCATCGTCCTCAACTCGTTGATCATACCAATAGCGATCGGATTTATCTACGACCCCTCGAAGCAATTCTTGTGCTACCAAAAGAGAAACTTAGCAATTATGAAAAACTCTGGAGAGCTAAAGACTCTAGTATGCATCCATAGACCAGACCACATATCTTCCATGATCAACCTTCTAGAAGCTTCTTATCAATCCGAGGAGAGCCCTCTTACTTGCTACGTACTTCACCTCGTCGAGTTACAAGGTCAAGACGTTCCCACTTTGATCTCACACAAAGTCCAGAAACTTGGAGTCGGGTCGGGGAAAAAATATTCGGAAAACGTCATCCTCTCTTTCGAACATTTCCACCGTTACGTGTGCAGTTCCATTTCCATTGACACATTCACATGCATCGCGAACGCGAACCACATGCAAGATGATATTTGTTGGCTAGCTCTCGATAAAGCTGTCACGCTTATCATTCTCCCTTTCCACCGTACCTGGTCTCTCGACCGAACATCCATCGTCTCCGATAGTGAAATGATCCGGTTTCTCAATTTTAACGTCTTGAAACAAGCTCCTTGTTCTGTCGGCATCCTTATCGAACGACATCTCGTTAAGAAAAAACAAGAGTTCCAAGAAAACCTCAAGGTAAATACATTTTATCAAATTTTGTATTAAAACTAAATAGTAAATACAATAAAAGAAAAACAAAATTAATCTCATCCATTGTGATTTTTGTATGGGCAGGTTTGTGTTATATTCGTGGGAGGAAAAGACGACAGGGAAGCATTGGCCTTCGCGAAGAGAATGGCTCGTCAAGAGAACGTGACACTTACCGTTCTACGCCTTGTAGCATCTGGAAAGAGCAAAGAAACGACAGGATGGGACCAAATGCTCGACACCGTGGAACTAAGAGAGTGTATGCGAAGCAGTGAACCAAATGATCAACCAGGAACGCCGAAAGAGGAAGTTTCCACAATTTACTTGGAACAAGAGATAATAGATGGAGCAGATACGTCAATGCTTCTACGTTCCATGGCATTTGATTACGACCTTTTCATTGTTGGAAGGACATGCGGTGAGAACCACGAGGCGACAAGAGGGATAGAGAATTGGTGTGAGTTTGAGGAGCTTGGAGTCATTGGTGATTTCCTGGCCTCCCCGGATTTCCCGAGCAAAACATCCGTGTTAGTAGTTCAACAACAACGAACGGTCAGCCAATAACTAGAAAAAGCGCACTACTTTGTTCCATATCTCTCTTTTGTAACATTTACAATAAAGTTTGAAAATACGAAAAATCATATATGAGTACTTATCATTTGGTTTGTTCATTGTTACATGTCGATTATGATATTTTGCATTTTTTTTTAATTCGGTGAGACAGGAGCGGTCGTGGACACATGCACACCCTCTTTGTTTTAGATTGAATGTCCTAGGTAAACAAAATTTTAGATACGTCAGAATTTATGACTTAAACCAAAACAAGAATTGATCTATAAGCATATGAGGTAGCCAAGATGATCAAACCAGCTAGACAAATGTTTGATTGGAACTGAATGAAGGATTAGAAAGGGTTTCACTGCGTAAAAGTACAATGGATCTAAGTTAGAAAACTACTAAAGTAAAATCACTAGAAACGATCCAAAATAACTCTCGCCTCAAAGAGGAGAATTAAACTAATAAAAGTTTAAAGGTTCGACTACTAATTGACCTGAACGACAACGACCATAGTTTGGCCCCTGCAGTTTATTCCCTTTCGACTTTGACCCCAAGACTTTTATTTGTCACACATTTCTCTCCACTTTTGCCCCAAACTTTCTAATTTCACTCCATGGCTACCTGTATATGCAAATTGGGCAAATGCACTCCTAATAGAATCTAAATGCGAGCTTTGACCACCAAAAGAGACCATAATTTATGCCCAAAATCCGATAAAAACGCCATTAATCATAGTTTAGGAAGGAGGGTCAGAGTGTTTCAACATAAGTTAGTGTTGTGAATGCAAACAAAATCTCACGTGGGAAATCTAGACAAATAATGTCTAGTATATAAAAAGATGTTCAACTCTGGTTAATACGAGGCTTTTTGGAAAGGAGTCCAAAACCAAATCCATGCGGACTTTGCCTTCGGACCCAAAGTAAACAATATCGTACTAATCGGACAATGCAGAGTTGGACACAGACTTGAAATCAAGCCAACAGTTAGGTTCATAGAGTCGTCGAACTGCTTTATCTGTGTTAAGAAACCTTTATTCTTTATTAACCAAACAGAGAACATGATATTCACTCAAGATGTGACATCAGTGTTACGAATAGCCAATCTTCAAGAAATCACAAGGCAGTAATGCAGTGAACAAAAAACTTGAGTCTATACACAAAAGTGTAAAAAGTACTTCCATTTTAACTAAACATTTCTTCCCTGAATGAGATCTATAACAAGATGTCATCCCATATAGAATTAAATTTAGATCCCTGGTAGTTATAAAACATACAGAAAGCAAGACAACCAATGGATGCATAACGGAGGTTGAATTAGATTGGAACATCGCATTACACTCTGACAAAATCAAGTGAATGGTTCGAGGAATTCAAAGCCTTGGTTTAGAAGTGATCCAGTGATCCACAGCTTTAGGTTAGGCAAGTTCAAGCTCTGTTCGAAACATGTCCCCTGTAACCAGCAAACAAGCAAACTTGGTAATTAGTAAACGTATGTCTGGGACTTGCAGAAACCAGAAGAAAAAAAGAAGGTAGAAAGAGACAAGGCTGTTTTACATCTAAAGCATATGTTAAAAGGTATCTGTCAGGAGAAGGAGAACTTAGGTTGGAGTTTTGCACTTGGAAGCTTCTAAGAGACTCCAAAGACTTGTAGAGTGATGGTGCAACACCTACTCCTTTATTACACACCAACCTCACATAGAATCCTTTCTCTTCCACTTGAATAACATCCATCTAGCACACAAAATATAAATTTAACATAAAACTGGATCAGCAGAAAAGTCTCTTGGTAAATAATTTTCCTACTTTTGTTCTTGAAATTTATTGCTATGCCACTTTGTAAATAAGCTTTTGATATTTTTTTTAGAAAACTTGGGTTTAATACCTCAATGATATTCTTGGAAGGAGACTTAATACTCTGAAAAGTTTGAGTAGCGTCTGGTGCAGGTTCTTGGTACCCTCCAGTAGAGTTTAAAGAAGCTTCAAGGCCCGCGATATCGGCTTTCAGTTTCTTGGCTTGTGATTGCAATTCTTGAACATACAACACCGCATCTCCCACAATGGATGCTTTATCCATCTTATGCCAAAAACAAAATAAAATAAATACTAATCAGTTTCATAAGTCTAGGTCCGGCTCTGATATTTTTAGGAGTTTGAGGCGATTTAGTAAATATTTCAATTAAACAAAGGCAATGTTTCACTTGATTATGCATAAGACCGGCCATGTTCATAACTCATATTTGTGTTCTGAAAACAGATTCAGTCGATTCCATTTTACCTTAGTAATGTTGGGAACAAGAGATCTCAATGCGTAGAGCTTATCCTTCATACGACTTCTCCTCCTTCTCTCGGAGATCAAAGTCCTCGACCTATCCGTCTTCGTTTTACGGCTTCCATCATTATTCGTTGTGGTGGCCGAAGAATCATCTCCGTCGTTGTAGTCGTCGTCGTCACCGCAGGGTTTGACACTCTCGCCCTCGAAGCTATGGAACGACTCGGTGACATGGGAACCTAAGTCAGGCAGTTCGTTGAACAGGTCAACGACAGGTGTTGGGACAAACTGGTTCTGGTCGATGAAACATGAGTTGTTTTGTAAAGGACGACCACCAAGGTCGAAATCGAGAGGTGGGTTTTCGATGGCTTGATCATCTCCTCTGATGAAATTAATGAACTGATCGAAGTTTGGATCGACCAAGAAGTTGTATACTTCTAGGTCGTTTAGGTTTGAAAGAGCGTTGACTCTTCCGTCCATCGTCTTTTCGTCTGTTTCTTAGATTTTTTGTCAAACCGAAAAGGAAGGGAAAGACTTCGAAGTTTCTGACAACGAACTCGTTTATATATACACTAGCTAGTACAGCCTACAGTGACTTTTTTGTTTCCTTGTGCTTTTTAAATCACTGTACGACAATTATCTTGTATTAACAAGGAAATATACTTTAGCTAGGTTGGTACTTGATAATTGTTTTCTTTTAACAAACTTGTTAGTTTTATTTTAATTAAGTTTGGTTCGTTAGCGTGTTGATAATGTCATGCATGACGATCAAATTATATATAATCTTGCTAAATTGTCTCAAATGATTGGTTTGTCGTGTTGCATGACAGTTATATTTCTGACTATGAAATAGAAGCCAAATTCTGAAACGAAACAAAACAAAACAAGAAGAAAAGAACGTTGTTCAGTCAGTAGGTAGATATTTTTTTTCTCGTAATAAAGAGTGAGTAAGTAGTTCTAAAACTAAAACGAAAGTGGAGAGCAAAAAAAATATAAATTTAAATGAAATTCTCTTTTTTTTTGTTATGGACGTGTCTAAATATTATAAGTCTGTAAGCCAAGCTAGGCTGTATGCACTTGTTATGAAAAGAAGTTTTAAATGTTTGAGATATTCGATAACAAGTTTAAGTTATATATTCATTGACTTTTAAATTAAAACTTAATAGAATAGCCTTTCAATGTCAAAATAAAAAAATTAGAACTTATGATGGTGGACAATAATAGACAAGAGAAAATAATATATATTGAGCTTCTTTTCTTTTTGTCAACATATATTGAGCTTCTAATTGGAGCACAATCTAATTAAAACAGAAAACAAAATATTTAAACATATATAGGCGGTTTAGTTGGTAATCGGGGATCTAACCACATGAAAACAAATATTATACGTGACAAGTAGTAGTGTTTTAATATTTTCATATGGCTGTGGCCTGTGTGAAAGGAATCAGAAAGGAAGTTTATCCATTCGTTGTCATCAGTTACTTAATAAACTTATTGTATTGGTTTACCACATAATTATTATACGACACAGAAATAAAGTATTCGTAAGGATTTTTATATTAAAAGATCACCGTATTAAAGGAGGTGGTGCCAGTGTTAGTGTCTACTGACTTCAGATAAAACAAATTATACATACCATATAGTTTTCATTTTTTGGCTAAAAAAATTACAGATAAATTCTAATAAGACAATAAGTGGCTTGGGTATTTATAAAGATAGATTCACCTTGTCATTTTTGGGTTTACTCTATGAGGCTTTTGGGTTTTGGTATACGACCAGGGTGTTGGTCTGTTTATTAAGCAGCTTATTGTCCTGTATTAGGCTCACAGCAATCGTTGTCGTTCTCACTCTTTGATGCTAATATATATCATCCGGTTGACCAAAATAAATAGATTGTAATAGTATTTGGCAGATATCCACACAAGTTTTTCAAAAATTAAATTATTTTTTTATTTTTTTTTCTGTAATTTTCTTTCCAACCAATGAGAATATGACAAATTGTAGGTGATTCTCTCAAATTTTTTTTTGAAAACTGCCCTGGTTCTTTTAAAGTCTTTGAAAAATCTCTCATATCTATATTTCGTATGATAGATCTCTCTATTTCAACTTTATTTCATCTCTTTTTCATTTAAATTAAGCGATTTTTGTAGAGATTTGTATCATATATGCTAAAAGTTGTTTTCTCAAAATATAAAAAATATATTTAAAATTGAATCAGTTTCGAAATCAATGTAATTTTAATAGTATTTTCATATTTCAACTCATTTTCAGATAAGTTCCCCAACTAAATTTTAATTTATTTCATGAGGAAGCATGCTCAATACATTTTTTATTCATAATAATGAGACAGAGGAGACTAAAATAAGGTTAATATATATTTATGAACTTATTAAGGTGTATGATATTCATCACATATATACTATAAGAATAACGATAATGTTGGTCAACGAATATTCCAATGATTCATTTAGGTGTCAAAGTTATTTATTAACAAAAATAAAAGAGAAAATTGGCTTTTATGCCATAAACTAGGACGTATTAATGAGCTTATCATTTTCATTCAACCTTATAAACCGTTTCGATTTTAACCCTACTCCCCCCCTCCCCCACCCCACTCTATCTTAGATGTGTCATGTGGGTTGTGCCAGTAAGTCAGCCAGTCATGTGAGGCTCATTTTCCGAAACATGTAAGTTACTCTCTCTCCCTTTCTCCTCTCTCTCTCTCTCTCTCTCTCTCTCTCTCTCTCTCTCTCTCTCTCTCTCTCTCTCTCTCTCTCTCTCTCTCTCTCTCTCTCTCTCTCTCTCTCTCTCTCTCTCTCTCTCTCTTAGCCTTTGTATTTTTTTTCTTAGTTCTCTTTCATCTTCTTTTCTAAATATTTTCATTTCTCTCATGCTTTTGTTTCAACTCCTCTCACTTACGAACAATATTCTATGTCTCTTCTTACTAAAGGATTTAAATTAGGTTTTATTGTTTCCATTGAATTTATTCTCTGGATTTTGATTGATCTCTTTAAAAAAAATTTATCTTCTTGGGTTTGATTCTTTAGATTTGTGTGTGCAAATCGGAGTTGAGATGTGTTTTGCGGCGTAGGTGAAAGTTGTTTCGGATCTAGAGTTGGAGCAATTGATGAAGTCCTTTCCAAATTAAGAAGCTACTAAAGAGCGAAGCTTTTCAAGTTGGGTTATGATGAGTTCTTGAAGTTGTTGTTCAATGTGGATAACTTTTGTATTAGTTGCTATTATATCGATTATCTGATATTATTTAGATTTCAATGAATTTTATGTTTTATTTCAATTTTTTTATCAGTTGTTACAAACATGTACCAAAAATTGTAAATTATTAGTAAGTTGTCAAATGGTTATATACATAATTTGTTAGTTGATACATTGTTAGGGACATAATTTATTACTGGATATTTGATTTATTATTTGATACGTCTGTGTTAGAAGGTATACAACTTAGGACCAAAAAATGAGTATTCATGCACTAGTATGCATGTTATTGATTCTTTTAACATCTCAGATAAATAATTATAACATGTTAACAAAACATGTGGCTGTTACATGATTATTTAGATGTTTCATGGTTTGGATACATGACCTGTTAGATGATACATTGTTTTAGGTACATGGTTTGTTAGTTGATAAATTAGTTATTATCTAATACATGATTTTAAATCTGATATATGATTATTTCACCAAAAAGTGAACATTTACTATTATGTATATTATTGATTATTTTATCTCGGGCATTGTTGTGTTTCAGGTCGATTGTGAAGAGCATAAGAACGTTTGCACTATATATGATGTTAGTGGATATCCCACCTTTAAGTGGTTTCCAGGGCGTTTGGGCAATTCATAATTGTAAACCGAATGTTAGCTTTGAAGGTAATATATGATGTTAGCGGATATCCCACCCTTAAGTGGTTTTTAGGGCGTTTGGGCGTTATACGCTAATATTTTCTATAACAACTAACATTGTATATTAACTTTCACTACATCACCAACAATTCAAATATATTTTGTCATTTAACAACTGAAGTAGACATAAATATATTTAGATCACTTTACACAAACCATTAAAGTACATGATGTATATATCATATGATATCTAAAATTATGCTTTAACGGTTACGTATTACATTAGCTGAAACCACACATTATTTTCTTAGTGGGGATGTAAACATTATGTGGAGATGAGTTAACCGTATTCTTTATTATCATGGTGGAAAGAAATTTTCTATGGTTGTCTTGGAAAGAGGTAGTTTGTCCTAATAACTTTCATATTGTTAGTCTTGGAAAGAGGTAGTTTGTCCTAATAACTTTCATATTGTTAGCCATGTTGTTATTAATTTCTCTCATTTAGTTTTATTCCACAGCCTTTAATTTTTTTTAAATAATATGGCTGTAAATATCTGAAGAAATCGTGCGGCTATCAACATCCGTCTGAAGTATACAAAAAGCAACTGTCCTCTGCAGACCTACAATGTTACAACTAAGCTACAACTTATTTTTCAGCTTTCTACTGTCTGACGGCAATACACTAACTGTCTCTTGTACAATGGATTATGGGTAGTATCGTACTCTTACGCGACTAATGGTATTGTGTTCTTCAATTACGTCTTGCCGTATGTAGTTTCCCAATTTCCTTTCCTCATGAGGCTATTTTTCTTAATTGTCTCCAAATAAAACACTCGTGATTTTTTCAGATTTTTTTTTGGGATGTTTGAAAAAAAATATATGCAGTATATAAATGACCAAAAGCATATGAGTAAACAAGAACAATACATTTAAATCCTCGAAAGTGAGCATGGTATTAATATATGATGGTTTTTGGGCTCACGAAGGAAGCAGCCTCGAACCAAGGCATGACAGTGATGTGTTTCTACGCTGGTTCTTGGTTGGGAGCAATCTGTGTTTTCGTATGGTATGGTATATACTGATACTACTTTCTAACCTTCAATTTTTATGTTTTTCCAATTTTTTTTATATAGTTGATTTTTTGGTAGATTTTTCCGTGTATGGAAAACATCTTTCTCATTATGTAACTCTTTCATTTGATACACAAACCCAGTGTTAAAAACAAAAAGAGAACATGGTATTAATATTATGTTGCAGAAAACCACCAGCCATCAACATATTTATACTAATTCGTTCGAAATCACTCAGATTTCAACTAAGAGCTTTATACTGAATGGCACTTTCTTAGAAAATCTATCATAAAGAGACACTTCTAATTTGAGTGGCACTTTACCACTGAAAACATATGACAAAATGACATTATTACCCCTTATCTCTATTGTGCACATGAACCGCTGACAGGGACACGCACATGATCCACAATGTGGTAGACTCCGTCTCAATCCACAAACCTAACTCAAAACTGTACAATTTTCTCAAAAGAGTACACGAAAAGTATTGGCTTTTGACTCTCATCGCTTGGATGTCCAAATTAACACAAATACCTAAATTTGAATCGGCTCAAAAGATGTGAAAAGGTTTTCTAACTAAGCCCCGCACGCGTCACCCATAGTTGGTGAGAGTGAGACAGACGCGAAGTGCGAATATGACAGCTCCTACGATGTAACATTTACAACAACACGTGAACGTTCGTTTCGGTATGATTCCGGTTTTGCACTACCACATGATTACTATAACCTTTTGTAATATATTAAATGGACCATTAAAAAAAGGTAACCCTAATATGACAAAAAGGCTTCCACTATTTAAGCTTGACTATAGAATAACGACACAGCTCTCTACTAATAAAAATATATTCATCTATAATTCAACAGAATGATTAGAAAACAAATTAAACAAAGCTGTTGTGTTTCCTTATCAAGACTTTCTTGGATCAGAGACCAATACAGATTCAGATTCAGATCCAGGAGTCTCCCTAAACTTTTTGTAAATATCACCTTTGTAAAACTTTCTCGTCCTTATCGCTAGACCCAAAGACACAAGCGCTCCAAAGAAGGTCACTGAAGCCAAAATCACAAACGGCAATTTATAGCATTGACTTCCTAAGCAAGTCAAGTCTTTCACATCTTTTCTCGTTAGCCCTCGCGCTTTTAGCTGCTTCAAGGCCTCTCTATCGTAAAGCATGCCCGTCACGCGAACGTTCAAGATGTAAGACCCGAGCGGGCTAGCGAGCTGCCCGCAGTTAAACAATGTAGAGTAGTACTTGAGACCAAAAAGCTCCGAGATGATGGCAAAGAGGAGAGGGAGTTGCGCGCCGAAAGAGAATCCCATTAGAATGGACGCTACGTATACCGAGCCAGGCACCGGGAAGGCGATGAGAAGGTGTCCCGCGCAGCTCAATAAAAGGACGAACGTCATCATGAGCGGTCGGGGTAGTTTATACTTGGCGAGCAAGTATTCAGAGACGAACCCGGAGAAGACTCGGCCGAAGTAGTTCCATATGCTAACTAGAGACACAAATGAGCTAACCGTATGGTTCGGGTAGCCGAGGGACTCCCCTATCTGTCCTAGGTTGTCTACAGCCGTCAAGCTTGATCCTAAACCGCAGAAAGTCGCGACGAATAGGATGATCATGTCGAGGCTTAACAATGCTTGTAGTATTGTGTAATCTTCCCCTCTTGGTGGCGGATCAAAAACCGTCAAGAAACAAGATTTCATCTCCTTCTCTTCATGAACAAGATCAATTTCTTTCTTGGGGGCCTCAACTTTTTTTTCTAGGGGACTTCCCGGGAGGTCACTCATCCTAGAAAGGTTCTCAACCTTTACCTCACTGGGAGGCAACTTCTTCATGTTCCACACTTCGATCTCTTGCTTAACCGCAACCGTTAGAGGCACAAATAGCAAAACACAACAGATAGTAGCGCTCGCCGCGTAAGCGGCTTTGGTGAAATGAACTTGCTTCTCGGCGATGTTCATAGCCATTAGGAACAACGCCAAGAAGATGGAGAGATATAGAAAATTGTAAAACACATTCAGCTCGTTCCTCTGCCTCACGACCTTCTTCTCTCTAATGGAATACACAAACACAAGGGAGACCACAGCGGGTAGCCAAGCGATCAACAGAATCAAAGACTTGGAGTCGTTACCGTAAATAGCAAAGTAAAGCTGCGTCATGATCGCTCCACTTAACCCAACGTAGCCCTTGAGCAAACCGAGCATGACTCCTCTGCTCTCAGGGAAGTTCTTGACGCAAGTAACCAAAGCTCCCGTGTTTGCGAAGTTCTGAGAGTTGGCTCCGATGCAAATGTAGAGACACATCTGCCAGACTTTCGGTTTGGATACTTTCCCTGTAACGGTGAGCCAGATCATGAAGTAACCGACGAAGTTCATCGCGGAGCCGACGGTTAGAACGAACCAAGTGGGCGTGACTTCCGCTATGAGTCCGGACATGACTCCTACGTTTGCTCCGAGATCTTTAAAGAAACCTAACAGGTTCAACGTTGTCTGGTCGTAACCAAGTGTGGATTTGATGTCTTTGGAGTATGTCCCGAAGAGATAAGTGGCTCCAGCGCACGCCATGATGAGGAACGAAGCAAACACCATGAACCATCTTCCATTAAAGAGGTGAATCAAGAATCGTACGGTCTCTCCAGACTGATGCATCTTGGAAACAAGAGTTGAGTTTACAGAATCAAGATCTCTTGTGATTTGGATCTCTTTGAAGACTATTGAGAAAGGCTGAGCAAGAAAGAGAGATGTAATGATTAAAGTACAGAAAGAGAGTCTGGAAGGCTATAAAGTAAGAGCAAGATAATAGGGGATATTTTTTAGGTACATGTATGTATCAAAGAGAGAGCGGATTGTCTGAAAGATTTGAGGAAGATTTACCATTTTATTGATGTCAAGAAATAATAATAAACATTGACCATAGTATCTGTCTTTCCTAATGTTGTCGGTTAGACCATTCGTGTCTAAAAGGATAAGGATAAGAAGATGAAAATGTATAAATGTTACTCCATATCCTTGGATAGTAAAGAGAGGCCAAATTAGAAGAAAAAAAGAACAGATCAATTCTCATACAGTATATTGGTTTAAGCTGACCAGAATATCTTTTATACCTTTTGCTAGTTACATATGGATCATGGAGGCTGACAGAAACAGTAGTTATTATTAGTAAATAAACAGTAGTGTCAAAAAGTTGGTAGTGTCTATCTTAAAATAATTGAACAATAAGTGAAATCACATAAACAAACGAAAATTTTAATCTATCCAATAAATTTGTCTATTTTCGTTGTCTAAACGACTGTATACTTGCAACAACCACTTTACTTCTTTAAAACGATCCTATTTCTTTATTCTGTAAAACTTTTCGTTATCAATGTTTTCAAACTTTTCATATATATTTCATATCAAAAAACATTTCTCTAGTATGTCCAAATCATTTGGATCTGAAACACTAAATACATTTAATAATTCTATCTAGCACAGTTGGAAAAACACAAGGCTCTTGGACCCTGATGGCCGTTGTTAGGGTAAATTTAATTTATCCTAAACAGCCGTAGTTTTGAAGTCCACGGTGGGCGATTGTTCACGGAGAAGTGAGTATTAACAATAGAGAAAAAGACTAGGATAGCACCAAACCAAGTTTTTGTTCCCAAAGTAGCACTCAAGGTTTAAAGTCACAAAAATAGGTTTCATTAAAGAGGTAAATATACACTTATACCCCTTGGGTTAATTAATCCAAACCTTAGGGTTTAGAGTTAAGGGGTGGGGTTTTGGAATTAGGGTTTAAAATTTTATAAAAAATAAATACTAAAATAAAAAATAAAAATTTTAAAAACAGTTTCAAAACGTATTTTTAAATTATAAAAAAAAAATTTGAAAAAAAATATAAAAAAATTCGAAAAAAAAATTCAAAAAAAAAGTTATAAAAATTTCGAATCTGAAAACACATAATCTGAAACTATAAAAAAATTTATTTTTTTCATTTTTTTTATTTTTATTTTATTTATTTTTATTTATTTTTGTTTGTTTATTTAATTTTAAACCAAGGGTATTATTGATATTTTACTCTTTAATAAATGTCATTTTTGTGATTTTCTCCTTCTAGTGCTATTTTTGAGACATAAACTTCAAAAAGTGCTATTATTGACAATTGCCCTTAACAATATTTGACGTTTCTAGATAAACTTTTTTAATACAGGTCGAAAAACCAAACTTGGATTCTAGAAAAATACTAGAAAATTGAAAAGAAAAAATAAAAATAATAATATTATTGTGCCAAAAAAAATATTCAATTTGGATAGCCGTGTCCAGAATGTTGGTTATATTATATAATGGGCTCCGTTTACGTCTGCTAGTTTCAGGCTTTCAGGCCTATAACTATCTTAATCATGAGTCCGGTTGTCTCTTCCACATGCAAATTCTTCATAGTCGACCCTTTGGTCACTTGATTCACTTACTTGACTGAAACCGATACTAGTAAAGAGCAAAATCTGTCAAAAGTTTGAAAAATATTTCATTCAATATAACAGACAATACTGAAAAGTGCTATAGAGTAACCATGTAAATAACTTTATAGAATTAATGATCTCTCATTTAGTATACCGCCATTGCTTTGATATAGTTACATATTCATAATTTTATATTAAATAGGAGTATAATACATACCGCGAGCCTGATCATCTAGCCTACAATGAATTCTCATCTCCAATTCATTACTATTTTTGTTTCTGTAAAAGCATTTACAGTCAAAATTATTACAATTTAAATATCTATTTTTATTCTATATTCTGAAGAATGCTACTTTAGAAAAATACAATAGAACAAATTTTCCCTATTAGTGTTCATCTATTTTACAGAAAAAAGTAGCAAGAAAACATTGAAGGTGATCTTACAAGTTGGGGCTCTTCTTATGATACACAATAACCCAAAGAACGAGAGAATTAGAAAGAAAAAAAGTGATCATAAAAATGATAGAAAGTGAATGTGAACTTTTATGAATGTAATTCACACACAAGAATCTAGTCTACAGTTTTAGATTATTTGTTAGCTTCTGATGTACTTTTTTTTTTGTAACAAGCTTCTGATGTACTTACTATTTGAACACATATACAAGAAAACAATTCACAACTTGTAGTAGGACCAGTGAAGGAACATGGCTGAACGATAATGGTCGATTATTTTGTTTTTGTTGCTTAGTTGACACCCAATTATATATATACAAACAATGGATAGAACAGTTTCAGTTTATAAACAGGCTAATCGCTAACCAGTCATCAACTTCTACAAGACTACAACCTTTATGTTGGTATTTTGTTTCTGGATTATGTATTATATCATTCCCGCTTAACGAAGCAACCTACTGAAAGTGACTTCATACCTAATATTTGGTTTGTTATATAATATCTATCATACGATTGGACACTGATGCTAACATAAATCTATCTACATAATGTTCAATAAAAAAGAAAAACCATCTACACAAACAATATTTATATGCGGTCGGTTTGCAAAAACTGATAGTTTATGATAAGTTGATAACCGAACATTATATATTACTTCTTAATTTTTACTATAAACAAAAGGTGTAGAAAAGGCGTGGTTGGTAAACTTTTGCATTTCTTCTAACCTAGTGCTAAAGTTCAAGAAAACTCGTTACTTTACGTTGACGATTTCTAGCTCCAAATGCGTACTTTTATGGGTTAAGAATATATGCACAGTCAAAGTCGGCCCTGACCTTAAGTAGAGGAAATTATTTCAGGACTGATACAATAAGAATATGCAAATGAAAAAGTAAGGCACTAGTACTTTTTATAAAAAAAATATAGTGCTTTTTGAAAATTATCCTCAAATTAGTTAGAATTATTCTCCATCAAACTCGATCAGTATCAATAGTTATATTGATCCAAAATAAATTTTGTTTTAATAATTTCCATTAAACTCGATCTGTATGTCATAGAAAAAGCAGCATCATTACTTTTTATTTTATTGAAAAACTATTTTGTCAAACATTTCGAGTTTTGAACGGATTAATTCAGAATGGTTAATTTATGAGAGTTGTTTAGGTTAATATAGCCGCACTAGTTGTAGGAGGATCATGTGAAGTATAGTAACTTTACATAAACGCTCTAGCATCACCTGTATATTTCGTATAGTTATATTTTGTTGTGTTAAAAAACTTAATATTTTGTTATCGGAAAATCTTAACTCATTCTATATATGAACTCTGCCACTAGGATTTCTACACAATTTGGACAGACTCGTCGTAACCTCACCGCCTGGCAAATAAATAGTCAGCCCGTCAGCCCGTGATATGTTGTAACTTTTAAGAATAGCTCGGGAGCTGAAATAATTAATATTATCAAAATATTACATTAGTTGATTTTATTTTAGCAACTAAATTAGTTGATTTATAGAAGAGTATCTACGAAACACCAGCGTATAATTAACATGGAATCTAAGTGTGTTGTTCTAAGTAGCTTGTGCAATGTCTCAATATGTTTAATTTCCGTTCCTAATCTGATCGTAATTGAAATGGTTGTGCTATATGACATATGTTCATCTTATATGTAAAATATGTAAAAGCGGTCTCACTAAATTTATTAAGAAGATACATTCGTGTTAGTAAAAGAAAAATAATAAAGTTTGGTGGGTTCCCATTAGTTCCCTACTCGAATTGGGTCCATTATTCCTTGCCGTTTACGAAAATACTACATAACATAATCTTATCAAGAATAAATTTTAGGATTTAATTAAACAATACGAACCAAAATTTGCAGTAGTACATGAATCAATCTGCTTTAGTATAAGCTGATAAGATTCAATAGTTTGGGAAATCGTTTAAACTTTGTTGTCAGTTAATTGTCGTCCATTCTCTTTTTACAATATAGCCTTTTTGCAAAAGATATCTTAAAAACATTAATAGCCTACAAATATAAAAAGAGAAATCAAGAATTCAATAGGAAAATATGAATGTTTTTATTTCTGAAGAGTCAACAAATACATTAAAGATTTATTGAATTGTCTTGATAAAACTTCTCCACCTTTCACCATTCTTAATCTCTACTTTATCTCCCAAACCCAATTCCGAAAACCCCTCTTCACCAACTTAAACCCATATTAACTAATTCCAACAATCAGATGATTTCTATCAGGCAACCAGAGGCCTCAAAATCTATCCAAGAAAATCAAGAACCATGATTACACAGAAACAGAGAAGAACAGAGAAAGGTCTATGTTTCAAACGCTACTACAAATGGATCCTCTGTTTTTCACTTACTCTATATTTTGTTGCTTCCTTCTTTGTCGATCATGACCAAGAAGACCATCCTTCCTCTTCTTTGTCGCCATCAAACCCTCTCATAACTAACCCTAAACCCAAGCCTCTCCCTTCTCGTGCCATGTTTGAATCAAAAATCCATAATCAAAGACTTGGCTTCCCCCTTCAACGTCCCAACATCAGAACTGGTAACTATACATACATAATTTTATTTTTTAGTTCATGTTCTGGTTTCATGTTATAACAATATCTTGTTGTTGTTATTGTTTTAATTGTCTTCAGATGTATTCAACAATTTGAAGATCTACGTCTATGACTTGCCTTCCAAGTTCAACAAAGATTGGTTAGCCAACGAGAGATGCAGCAACCACCTCTTCGCTGCGGAGGTGGCTCTTCACAAAGCGTTGCTCAGCCTCCGCGGAGACGTGCGGACGGAAGATCCCTACGAGGCCGACTTTTTCTTCGTCCCTGTCTATGTTTCTTGCAATTTCAGCACAGTCAACGGCTTTCCAGCGATTGGTCACGCCCGATCACTCATCAATGAAGCGATAGACCTCGTCTCTGCTCAACACCCGTTCTGGAATCGTACTAGTGGCTCTGACCACGTCTTCGCTGCTACACACGACTTTGGCTCTTGCTTCCACACCATGGTTAGTTTCAAAAGAAACGTATTTTAAATTATTATGACAATTTTATTATTATTTTTATGAACTCATGATTTTTTTTTTTAATAATACTTATATATATATATATTTATTTATTTTTACTTGAAGGAGGATAGAGCAATCGCTGATGGGGTACCAAGGATGTTGAGAAACTCTATAGTTTTGCAAACTTTTGGTGTAACTTATAAGCATCCATGCCAAGAGGTAGAGAACGTTGTGATACCACCGTACATCTCGCCGGAGAGTTTGCATAAGACTCAAAAGAATATTCCGACAGCTAAAGAACGAGACATTAGAGTTTTCTTCCGCGGGAAGATGGAGATTCATCCCAAAAACATTAGTGGACGCTTCTACAGCAAGTAACAAACAAAATCTTTATACAAAACTGTTTTTTTTTTGTTAATTTTTTTTTATAATTTTTCTTGTCGAATTACACAACAACCATTTTAAATACTCAACTATAGTTAATTATAGTTTTTTCTGTTAAAATAAAAGTTAATTTATTTTGGTCTGTTTAAAAAGGAAGTTAATTATATTTGTTCTGTTGAGTTAACTTTCCTTTTTCTCTATTTAGGCGAATAAGGACGGAGATATGGAGGAGTTACGGGGGTGACCGGCGGTTTTATCTCCAACGACAAAGATTTGCCGGTTACCAGTCAGAAATAGCTCGTTCTGTTTTCTGTTTGTGTCCTCTAGGGTGGGCCCCATGGAGCCCGAGACTTGTTGAGTCGGTTGCACTTGGGTGCGTGCCGGTTATTATCGCCGACGGGATTCGTTTGCCGTTCCCATCCGCGGTGCGTTGGCCTGATATCTCGCTCACGGTGGCGGAGAGAGACGTCGGGAGACTCGGAGATATTTTAGACCACGTGGCGGCTACTAATTTGTCCGACATACAGCAGAACCTTGAGGATCCGTCTGTCAGGCGGGCCCTTCTGTTTAATGTTCCTCCGCGAGAGGGAGATGCCACGTGGCAAGTTCTGGAAGCTTTGTCAAAGAAAGTGAATAGGTCTGTTAGAAGAAAGTCAAATGATGTTCTGTAAACCAATAATATTTTGACACGTGTATATTACTGCTTTGAGAGTTTAAAACAAACACAGTGCAGGCTACCAGATTCGAACGGCGTCTGATAACAGTTCTCTTACGCTCTTACAAGTCCCTCTCTAAAACACTCCACAGAGGCTTCAAATCAAGTGTAAACAAGATATCAAACGACTTGCGGTTGTTGTAGCGTACATTACATATGTTCAACTCCAACATGAGAAAATGTGATTTCTAAAGTATAAACAAGATACCAAACGACTTGTGTTTTGCTGGTAGCATCTATATGTTTGACACCAAAACAAAAGAAACTGTGATTTGATGTACAATACCCCAAAGAAGCACTGTTTGTGCGTCAGAGATGTCTCAGTGTTACTATAGATGGCTGAAACCCTGATATTATTGGAACAACTTAAGTCACTCTAATGTGTTGAGCCTAAGGTTTCGAGGCTGAGTCAATTGCATCCGAAGTGTTTCTCCATTAAACACGTGATTAACCATAGATGCTGCAGATGGAAACAAACAACATTGAAAAACTTAAATCAGAGGTTTAAACAGCTTCTGCGTATATACAAAAAAAAAGCAAAGTGAGTGTGATTTTTTTAACAAGCTTTAGGATTGAGCTTAGTGAAGTGGAGGAACTCATCGGCTGAACAACCAAATATATAACCGTGGCAGCTCTATTAAAGCAAATCGACTGATGTATCTGTTGTCAACACATTAATCTGCTAGATTAATAAACAACACAAATTCATAAACACAAAACTGAAGTTTCAGTTTCTCAATTGCACAGCTCAGAGGAGGAGATTCAACACATTTACCAAAAGCCTATTTCTTGACCCAAATAAATACTCTCAAAGGTGAAACGGTGACTTACAAAAGAGAGACATTGATCATTTTATTTGCTTTAGATAGAAGCCACAATGGTAGTATACATTACATGATCACATAACACTTCCTCACAAAAATTATTTCTAGGAATCATTCAGTACAAGCTCCTCCTGAAGTGCCCTTGTGATTGTTATCTTTGACGAGTTCCTCCCCGAATCCGAAAACTTATCCATGTAGATTCCAATGTACGATATAAGCGGGTCGGCCCTCGCTTTCTCCACCACAAGCTTCAGAGACCGCGACTCGCATCTCGGAAACCTTAAAAGCCTCTTGAAACCAACCGTAGTGCCCCTCACAACTCTCTCCCACTTACCGCTCTCAACGTTCCGCATCTCCAGATGATACGACGCTACCCTCTGACCCATCTGGATCGGTTCTTGCACTTCCAACACGTTGAAACTAACCGGATCTCGAAACTCCAAGTACAGCTCCCATTCCTTCTGCTTCTCCTCCGGCGCCCAGTACTTATCCAACCCTTCTTCCAAAACATTCTCAGCACCAAACTGGCCGCCACGGACGCTGCTCGAGTTAATAAAACCTTTGAGGGCGAGGTTATTGGCGAAAATCGAATTTTTCAACTCACGGAACTCCTTAAGAACCTTGATGTCCTGCTCAGATATCAACCCTGAGGAGTTAGGAGGAACGTTGAGCAAGAACAGACAGTTCCTCCCCACCGAGTTATAGTATATATCCAGAAGCTTAGCCACCGGTTTAGGAGACTCCAACGCGTGCCAAAACCAACCCGGTCTGATCGATACATCACACTCCGCCGGCACCCAATCTTGTCCAAACCCATCACCTTGCTGAGAGTAGAGAGGATCAGTGTCCCCTATTTTCGCATTGGTTCGGTTAAAGAGCGACCAGCAAGTGGACCCAGCGACTCCAGCTTCGTCGCCGATCCACCGGACATCAGGCCCGGCGTCGGAAAATATAACGGCGCCGGGCTGAAGCTGGTGGATCAAACTAAACCAAGTGGTGAAGTAATACTCCATGTCTTTCTCTCCTTCCCCTTTGGCTCCATCTAACCACACTTCCTTAATCTCTCCATACCTAAAAAAACCAAAAAGATTCAATCTTTTTTTATTTTTTGGTAAAAAGATTCAATAAACGGAATCAAAACGTGGGTATGAGAGAGAAAGGACGTTACTTTGTCAGCAACTCGGTCATCTGACTCAGGTAAAACTCGTTGTACTCCAACGTCTTCCCGTAAGCTCCGTCGTGGCGGTCCCACGGAGAGAGGTAAAGGCCGAGTCCGATACCCGCCTCCGCCGCCGCCGAAGCTAGCTCCGCCACGACGTCGCCGGTGCCGTTTCTCCAGGGGGAGGATTTGACGGAGTAGTCGGTGTAGACGCTGGGCCAGAGGCAGAAGCCGTCGTGGTGCTTCGCCGTGAGGATGACGCGGGAGAAGCCGGAGTCTTTGGCGATTTGGACCCACTGGGTGGCGTTGAGGTGGGCCGGGTTGAAGACGGACGGGTCGGCTTTTCCGGTGCCCCATTCGGAGTCGGTGAAGGTGTTGGGGCCGAAGTGGAGGAACATGGACATGGATCCGAGCTGCCATTGGAGCTGTTGGGATGAAGGGAGGGGTAGGATCGGAAGAGGGTGTGGTTTCAGTGGGGTAGATTTGGATAGGGAGAGGAGTGAGGAGAAGAAGAGGAGAGTGAGTAGAGACATTTGATCTTCTTCAATTGTCAATGGAGAGGAGACTTGTTGTTGTCTCTTTAGTTTTATACTTGGCTGTGATTAGTTTAACTTGGTTATATTGAGTTTTGATTAATTGATTTTAGAAAGATGTCAACTTAATGCAAAAGCAATAATTATTACTCTGTTTTGTTATTACTATGAGACTTACTGTTTACATTTTAAATGAATGATGACCCTTTTTTGTTAAAATTTATAATGTTTAAAATTTAACTGTCATTAAACCCATAATGCTATTTATAAGAAATATTTTTTTTGTCTAATAATAATTAAATGGTTTGTGGAATCTTTGTTTAATCGTTTGATTTCATGAAATGTTGTTACTCTGGATTTTGGCGAAAAGTTGAAATCCAACATCTGTAATGTTCTTCTCCTATGTTTGACTTACGGTGCATGAGTTGAAACAGTGAGAGAGCAGATCTTGTTTCGAACAAGCTGACTTTAATTGGATTTATGGACCCAGTGAAGGCTGCAGAGAAACTGTATGAAGAAAATCAAATTGGATGAATGGTTACACTGTAGCTCTAAAAAATTTCATACAACAATTTTTTGTTTGTTTTAGAAACATAATTAAAAATAAAGACATTTGATATAGTCTAACCAATTATTCCCAATGATTCAAAGACTGATAACAAGAATTTTAGCATAATTGGAGCCGAATCCGAATCCAATCTTGATATTCGCAATGTTAGAAGCAATGAAAAGTTTTTAGCCTTACTAAAAGATAACATGTATGCGATTATTTGTGCTAAAAGATTTTTGTTCAAAGATTTGTCTATCGCTTCTCGTCTTTAAATTTTTTTTTTTGTTGTCTTTCTTTTTCTTTTCCGCCTCGTTTCTCTCATCCAATTCTTCCTCATTTTCCTTGATCATCTTACTACAATTTTTTCTACGATTTTTCCGATATGGCTAATCAAGTAAAAATTTTGAATCAGAAGTTTTAAACTTTTTCGGATTTGCAAGATTATGATTTTTCTTGTTTTTTTGTATGAGTTCTTGGTTTTTAAAAGTTAGTTACAAGTTATTTTTCGAATGTAACTCAACCTAAAGCATACCAATCTGAATCCAACCTAGTTATGAGAATTACCCGAGCCAGTAACAAAACCCTAAACTATAGTATCCGAAAATCTGAACCGATCCGTATTCGAACAATATCTAAGTATGATTATATTGTATATTCGTCACTCTGCATTTGCTCAATAAACCATTAAAATTTCTGTACTTTATAATATATAGAAACACAAAAATTGAGAGGAACCAATTTCTTAAGAGAGAGATTTCTATTGAATATTCTTCACTCTGATTCTATTGATTCTATAAAAAAAAATTGTATATATAATATTTTGAGAGAGACAAATTTCCATTTGTTAATAAAATTTACTCTTGGCTGCTTTCCATAAATTAATAAAAAAAATTATTTTTTTTTTTATCAATAGAAATTTATAAAATAATATTCAGTAAGTTTATAAATATAACATAACTAAAAGTATTTTAAATTAAGTTAGTTTTAAAAATTAACATATTTAAAAGAGGAGCACAATAGCTATACACACAAGGCCTTAGCACTATAACGACTAAGCCCAATAATAATGAAAACAAGGCCCAATTCCACTCATAGACTGATCAGATCTCTCGTCAGTTACTGTCAGATCTGAAATCACTCACAGTAGAGCTTTTAGCTTCCCATTACAAAAAAACAGATCAAAACTTCGTTCTTGTCGGAAAAACAAATCAATGGCAAACGCCTGGAAAAGAGACAAGAATCAGAAGCTATTAGCACCAAAGACCTTAATAATCACTCTTCTTGTTCTCTCCATCATCTTCCTCTCCTCACTCTTCTTCTTCTTCTCATCGTCCTCTTCCTCCTCATATCTCCAAAACTCAAATCCAAATCCGACCATCTCCACCAAGTTCCCAATCCCTCCCTTCGACTGCTTCAAATGCCCCCAATCCAAACCCGTGATCGCCAACGTCGTCGAGAATCTCAAATACCCTTTCCTCTACTCCCTCGCCGATCTCGGGAACCTCCCTGAGAAGCCGCACAAGAACATCGTCAGGCTGCTCAAAGGGAAGCCCTTTCGGAAACCGGACATCTCCGCGACGATCCAAGAAGTTCTTGAGAGGATGAGGGCTGATGGCAAAAGAGATGGGTTTGTCGTTGATGTGGGAGCTAATGTCGGTATGGCTAGCTTCGCCGCCGCGGCCATGGGGTTTAAAGTGCTGGCTTTTGAGCCTGTTTTCGAGAATTTGCAGAGGATCTGTGATGGGATTTGGTTCAATAGAGTTGCCTCTTTGGTCACTGTGTTTGAAGCTGTTGCTTCTGATAGAAATGGGGATATTACCTTCCATAAGGTAATCACATTTCTACTGTCTCAGATTAGTTTAGTTAGAAAAATAGCATTATTGTTTCTGTTTATTAGATTTATATTAGTTTAGTCAAATTTGGAGTGGAGAGGTTTAAAATAGTGTTTTAGAATTGGGTTGGAGATGAATTTATTTTTAATATTGAAATAGTTTTGACACTAAAATAGTGTTATGAGTTGGAGACGGTTCTTATTATGCATAAGAGGTGAAACTGAGTGCTAACTAGTTATCAATGTAACCATATAATTGGTTTATTCTGTGTTGTTGATACAGTTGGTTGGAAGGCTTGACAACAGCGCGGTTTCGGAGGTGGGGGCAAGACTTGCATTCAAGTCCAACAAAGAAATAGCGGTCCAAGTGAAATCCATACCTCTTGATGAACTCATCCCGCCTTCTCAACCGATCCTTTTAATCAAGATCGATGTTCAAGGCTGGGAGAAGCATGTTTTAAACGGTGCAAAGAAGCTGCTCTCCAGGAAACCGGCGGAAGCTCCTTATCTAATCTATGAGGAAGATGAAAGATTGCTCAAGGCAAGCAATAGTAGCTCCAAAGAGATACGCGATTTCCTTAAAAGCGTTGGATATAGCAAGTGTGTCCAGCATGGCACAGATGCGCATTGCACTAAGGAGTAATTGACATTGGAACTTTGCGAGAAGGGCTAATAAGTTGTTGCCATGCGAGTTGAGGAACATAAGAAAATTGAGGCCATGGGTATTTGCTGATAAAGAAAGTTGCTAATTGTGGTCAGTCATATTTGTTTCTCCTTGTAATATTTACTCATTTTTGTGATACCAGTTCTAACTAGTAAAGATAATGTTATTGTTGATGTACACTGATGTAGCCTATTTGAGCCATAAATGGCACAAGACTTGAGGGCCGATATATGTTTCAAACACAATTAAAAATTGTCTCGATGATTGGGTCTACGACGATCTTGACGTTGATTTTCAATGGTTGTAAATGTTGTTGGAATGTTTTAGTTATGGGTTCTCGAGTTTACAAAATGGTCTATATGATCTAATATAAAGAGTGTGGATTGCAGGTTTTTGAGTATGGTTTTATCCGACCAGAGTACTTTAAAAAAAAGCCGACCAGAGTATTTTACGACTTTTCATATTGGCAAAATATAAGAGAAAAAGACTAGGATAGCACCAAACCAAGTTTATGTTCCCAAAGTAGCTCTCAAGGTTCAAAGTCACAAAAATAGGTTTCATTAAAGAGGTAAATATACACTTATACCCCTTGGGTTAATTAATCCAAACCTTAGGGTTTAGAGTTAAGGGGTGGGGTTTTGGAATTAGGGTTTAAAATTTTATAAAAAAAAATATTAAAATAAAAAATAAAAATTTTAAAAACAGTTTTAAAAAGTATTTTTAAATTATAAAAAGAAAATTTGAAAAAAAAAATAAAAAAAAAAAAATTTTGAAAAAAAAAAATTATAAAAATTTCGAATCTGAAAACATATAATCTGAAACTATAAAAAAAAAAATCTTTTTTTCATTTTTTTAATTTTTATTTTATTTATTTTTATTTATTTTTGTTTGTTTATTTAATTTTAAACCAAGGGTATTAGGGATATTTTACCTTTTAATGAATGTCATTTTTGTGACTTTCTTCTTCTAGTGCTATTTTTGAGACATAAACTTCAAAAGATGCTATTATTGACAATTGCCCAAAATATAATTAGAAGATGCTATTATTTATTATTTTATTAATCGGAACCCTTATTTCACTAATGCTTTGATTATTGATATTGGTGTAATTCTGGACAGATAAGGATTTTACGTTGCAAAGATTATTGGTTACAAGCTAACATGATCTTACAAGATATTTTATCAGCTACACATTATAATATTTACTAGTCGGACAAAGAAAAGATGCTTCTGTCAAAAAGCTAAATTTGGTATAAGATATTAACATTTATGCCAAAAAAAAATAAAAGTTAAAAGATGCAATAGTAGCAAATTAAATGACTACTTCTCTAAGCGCATATATTTTTATATGCATTCAAGTTTGTAGATGGCACGTAAGTTTCAAGCCTTCAATAAAATTAAGATTATGTAGTGGCCGCCATTTTAGGAGATTCAAATTATATATTTTTATTTACTATATATTAACTTTTTATCAAAATAAAATATTTTTTAATTTTTAGTTGTGAATGTTAGGAGATTCAAATTTGAATCATATAGTTATTATATGTCCTATCATTTCGGTCTACTTATATCCCGTTTTCATTTGTTTATTATTTTGTAAGTTTTTTTTTTTGATAAAAGATTATTTTGTAAGTTTTTACATATAAACAACTCTTATAACAGATTTAAATTAAAGAGAAAATAAATTTTTTTATCTATTTTCTTCTACCTTAACTTTTTCTCTGGTTCAACCTTCATATTTTAGCTCCCAGACTTTACTGTTTCTCTCTGATACTTCACATTCTCTGTAAACTGATTACTATGTTCTTCATCAATTTCATTAGCTTTTCGTTCTACATTCTTATTGCTCCTAAATTCTAACATATGTGGCTCCATACATAACACTCATAAGTGGTTTAATATATCGATCCAAGAAAATGATTACCCGGTATTCAAACATACTAAAGATAAAAAAAATATCACACAAAGCAGACTTATAAACAACAAACCACATGTAAGATTATCCAATTGCAAGACGAAACTCGATGAACTCTATTCTAAATAGAATACTTTAGCACCATAATCCACTAAATCTTATAAACAACAAACCACATGTAAGATTATCCAATTGCTTTCATTTTTGCTCAAATCAACTCTTTCTTACTTAAACATCAAAGATTCATCAGAAAAAAATACACCTAAATTTACAATGACCACGAGCATCGTTCTATAATGCATATCCCCTCCACCACCACTTAAGGAAGCTTTCTCATAGATATTCGTTTTAATCTTCTTCGAACATAATAGATGCTGGCAAATAATACAAGGGAATTTGCATAAACTTTAGATGTATATAATGGGCCAAGCAAAAAAGAAACATATTTTCTTCTTATATATAAATGGTACATCAGCTCTTTTTTTTCCCTCGTTGCGAAAAGGAGAATATTTTTGACAAATAAACTACTTTGAATCGGCAACTTTAAAAACTTTTCAATCCTAATCTTATGGTCATTACCTTTACTAGGAACTAGATTTTAGCCATGGTATCTTACTTGATTTGCTTAACAATATCTTTTAAGAAAACAAGTCATTAATCCCAAAATTGTATTTATATATACTAAAAACCAAAGAGGAGAAAATGCATAGAAATGCCACTAACCATCCACTTCCATGGACGTTTCCGCGAATCAATGCAAAGTCATTCAATTATTCCCAACTTGCCCCATTTACTTTCTTTTTCTTAATCACAGATTCTTCCTTTTTATTTTATTTTAATTAACAAAAAAATATAACCTTTAAATTTCTCTCGTTCTTGGTTTCTCCTCATTATATCTAAAGCTCCCAAAGAAATAAGATCCCAATTTTAATGGCGGACGTTAAAAACCCTAACAAACACCATAAACATCATCGTCTTCATGCTCTCTTGATCCCATACCCATTCCAAGGACATGTAAACCCGTTCGTACACTTAGCCATCAAGCTCGCGTCGCAGGGGATCACCGTCACATTCGTCAACACTCATTACAACCACCACCAGATCAACTCGGGGGATATTTTCGCCGGAGTTAGATCGGAGTCTGGTCTTGACATACGTTACGCTACGGTTTCCGACGGACTTCCTCTCGGGTTTGACCGGTCTTTGAACCATGACCAGTACCAATCTGCGTTGCTGCACGTGTTCTCGGCTCACGTGGAGGAGCTTGTGGAGAGTCTTGTCGGAGAAGGTGTGAATGTGATGATCGCAGACACGTTTTTTGTTTGGCCGTCGGTGGTTGCGAGGAAGTTCGGTTTGGTTTGTGTCTCGTTTTGGACCGAAGCTGCTTTGGTTTTTTCTCTCTATTACCATATGGATCTGCTTCGGATTCATGGTCATTTTGGTGCTCAAGGTAAATTTAATTATCCTCTTAATCTTCTTCTTTAGTTTAGTTAATTATTTTAATTCAATTCTCAAATTTTATATTTAAAACTAATAATACCGCTAGATCATCCTAGTAAACTTTTGTCTTGGTCAACGTCTATATTATTTTGAAATGAAAGTAAAAGATTAAGAGGTCATGTTTACCGATCCAGGAGATCCGAATATTCTGTTATTTATATGTACACTTATATGATATGCTAGTTGTGAATCTTGTGATAGAAACATTAATACTGGTGAGCATTTTCAGGAAATATGCATTACACAGTCAAAATTTGCTTTTATATTTATAAAAACACAATGGATGACAAACTTCCAGGTTGTTTATAAATTGGGTTTTAATACATGTTGAAATCACGTAATAGGAAAATATCATTTAGTTATGGTTTCTCCGTTTTGCCATATTTTAAATAAGCCTGAAAGAGTGAAAGTGATACCTACCTAAGGGATAGAGATATTTTTGTATGGTTTATGTTTCTTACAGAAACATTATTTACTAGTTTTGTTTTTTCTTAAAAGTAAGCGTTACGAATTGCCGACCAAAAAGGAAGAAAAAAAAAAAGTAAAGGTAAAAGACATAAAATTGGGAAATAATGAAGGCAGCGCTTTAAGATAACTTTTGTCACTAATAATGGCGCATGTGAATAATGTCAGGTGTAGTTGGGTAACTTGGGTCCATAAATTCATTTTCTTGTAGGGTCTGTTAAAAAAATTGTTACTAATATCAACTCCATACATTTTATCAAACGCATCCTTACATTTTCTGATTTATCTAAACTCTGACACTTTCTCTTCAAATGCAATCAGAAACCCGAAGAGATCTAATCGATTACATCCCCGGGGTCGAAGCAATAAACCCGAAAGACACAGCATCATATCTCCAAGAAACCGACATCTCCTCCGTGGTCCACCAAATCATCTTCAAAGCATTCGAAGACGTGAAGAAAGTCGACTTCGTCCTCTGCAACACCATCCACCAATTCGAATCCAAAACCATCCACGCCCTAAACTCCAAAATCCCTTTCTACGCGATCGGACCGATAATCCCATTCAATCTCAAAACCGGTTCTTCGGTCACCACCAGCCTCTGGTCAGAATCCGATTGCACGCAATGGCTCAACACTAAACCGGCCGGTTCAGTTTTATACATTTCCTTCGGAAGCTACGCGCACGTGACCAAGAAAGACTTAGTCGAGATCGCTCACGGGATCTCGTTAAGCAGAGTGAACTTCGTGTGGGTGGTTCGTCCCGATATCGTCAGCTCCGACGAGACCAACCCCTTGCCGGCGGGGTTCGAATCGGAGGCCGGAGACCGCGGGATCGTGATTCCGTGGTGCTGTCAGATGACGGTGCTCTCGCATCCGAGCATCGGAGGGTTTTTGACGCACTGTGGGTGGAACTCGATCTTGGAGAGCATATGGTGTGAGGTTCCGTTGCTTTGCTTCCCGTTGTTGACGGATCAGGTTACGAATCGGAAGCTTGTGGTTGATGATTGGAAGATTGGGATGAATCTGTGTGAGGATCGGGGGTTTGTTGGGAGGGATGAGGTGAAGATGAGTATTGGCCGTTTGATGCGTGGGGAATCGAGAGAGGGAGTTAGGGGAGCGATCGGACGGGTGAAAATGAGTTTGGAAGGTGCGCTGAAATGCAGAGGATCGTCTGGGGAGAATTTGGGTTTGTTTGTTGATGGACTTGTGGCTAAGGTTGGGTTATCTAATGGGAAAGCTTAATTGCTCAAAAAATGGGAAATGTTATATTGTTATAGAAGATGACTGTATCGTTTTTGTTATCGGGAATAATATTGTTTTATTTTACCTTTTTAATTATAAAAGTTGGTGGTAAGATGGAACTATCGTTATAAGAAACTAGATGCAAGTATTTATGCGACAATGAGTTGGAGATGTGTGAGAATAAATACGAAAATTTATTGATTAATTATCTTTTCGATTTGTTAAACAATCAAACATTAGTATTGATTTTTGTTTTCTTTTAACATCTTCCGTCATAGATAATTAAATTAGACACAGAAGCATGAATTCATTTTGTTCACACATGAAAACATAGAAACCAAAATAGAATTACTGATGTTGAGGATAAGTTTTTTTTTTTATTTTGCATTGAGTTGAATATGTTATGTACTGCTGAAGACATGAATAAGAAACCTTTCTTTCATATTCCAAGTTTAATATCAAACATTATTTTGTCTAGTACAAATCAATGTAAAAAAATTCAAACCAAAACTTTTAACAGTTTCTTTTTAAACTACCAAAAAAGACTAAAATATTATCTAAAATCATCAACCATCTGCCTAGAACTAACTGTTATTCTTCCTATGAGAAAGCAGTAAACGACTAGACACATTCTTGTTTAGGCCAAAACGCAGTAAAACATAAACAATAAGACGGTAGCCAAAAGCCATAGCCAACAACACAAGCATGTTCCTCCATTTAGAGTTCGCGTCTGCAGCTATCTGGTAATATCCTCCTATCGCCTCGTAACCTGATATACTTCTCACTTCTCCAACAGCAAACACTTCCCCAATGTACTCGTTCTCCAAAAGACCCTGCAACACATTCAATCAAACAAACAAGAACGTTTTTAGAGTTTTCTTCAAAAAGAAGCAAAGATTAATGTTTTTCTTACCTGAATGGAGTAAGTGTGGAACGAGATGTAAGCCAACGGGTAAGTCCATAAGGGTTTCGGCAAAGCGTTACGGATTCTGAAGTGACCTGCAGCAAGCATCATGATCACGTGCACGGAGATGAGAGACAAAGTGGTCCAGTAAACATCTCGCCAAACGCAAGCGATGGAGAGCATCAATCCTTCGTTCACCAAAAGGCACATGAAGAAGTTGAGCACAAAGTACATCAACAAACCGATATCGTCTCTTAATCCGACCATGAAGTAGAAGACAAGACTTGAGGAGATGGAGATGAGAAACAAGAACGGTATGCTTCCCAGAAACTGTCCTAGTATGAAGACAAAAGCACCCGAATGCTGGTTCGATGCTTCACTTCTATATATCTATCAAACAAACAAACAAAAAAGTGTAAACTTACAAAGCTCAAAGGAAGATGTGATCAAATAGGTTACCTTGATTTCTTTTAAGAGCGATGGTATTCCAGCAATCCCTAATAGTGAGGCAAAGGAGACAAAAACAAACACAGCAGCAACTCTTGCTGCAACAGAAGACAAAGAGTGTCCCAAGCCAGAATACAATGTTCCAATAAAAAGTGTAAGAATCAGGTAGAGAATAAGACGGAGCCAATAGTATTTCCATTCTCTAGACATGACTAAAAGCGATCTCCAAGTGAGCACTGCAACACGTGTAGCAGCACCAGCTTTTCCCTTGGATTTAAGCTGTGATCCCTCCTGCAAAAGAAAAAGAAAAAGAAAAAAACTTAGATATTGACATTATATACTAACGATACAATTAACCAAATAAGCAATTGTTTTACCCTTTCGGTAAGTTTGAAGATCATAGTCTCAACAGAAGCAGCATCTGCAGATGATTTATATGTAGCCTCGAGGGTGCGAATAGCAACAGCAGTATCCATATTCACTGCTGAAAAGTCACCATTATCGTCCTGTTGTTTCACATTTTAAGCTCATATCAGTATAAACAATGTTACAATAAAGATACAGCCATCTTTTAGCATGTGCAAATGGAGCAGTCGAACTGAAGTATAATCTAAAAATGTGCAAACCTTTTTTTTAAATATATATAAATTAAGGTATAGAATTTTAAGTTTTTAAATTTAATGCTTATAACTTCAAAAGAAACGTTAAACATATAAAGACCGAACTGTTAGCTTTTAAAATTACATCATTACTTAATTAAATATACAGTTAAATTTTTTTTCCGAAAATGGTCTACAATTGTTTGAGACGACCCTGCACAATGCTATATTCTCTCTGTAGTTGGTGTACGTACCTGCCAGTTCTTGCACATTGCGATAATCCTATCGAAATCTGTGTTTATAGCCCTCAAGAAATGATCTGAAGGACTTTGCATAATCGGGCATGGGAATCCAGCATTTGAAAAGTGCTATAATGAAGACACATCACAAAGTCAACAATGGTCTTTTTGAGCTTTGATATGAAAAAAAAAAAAACATAATTATATTTCACCTGTAAGCAAGCTAGTGTCTCCCCAAAGAAGAGTGTGTTGCCATTTGATAAAAGGCAGATTCTATCAAACAAACCAAACACTTCTGTACTGCTCTGATAAATCGTGAACACAAGTGTGCATCCCATGCTCGCAAGCTTTTTGAGTGTCACCATCATAAGCAGAGTCGAAACACTAATTAAAAAAAAAGAGCAGAAAAGGACCAGCTTAATAAGAATGCAAAGATTCTACCACCTAGACATAAATCAAGAAATGGTTTTACCTGTCAAGATGATAAAGAGGCTCGTCAATAAACAAGATATGAGGTCGCATCACAAGCTCACGAGCAATAGAGACACGTCTTCTTTCACCGCTCCGGAGACCCTTCATGTAACAGTGACCACCACCAATCAGTTTGTTTGAGTAATCGCTGAGAGACATGGCCTGAATCGCATCTTCCACAACGCTCCTTTTCTGACAGAGGAAACCTGGAAGCTGAAGCAGCGCTGAGTAGTACAGAAACTCACGTACTGTTAGAGATCCAATCAGTTGTGTTTCTCTCTCAACATATCCCTGCAAAAGAAAATCACAGTTTCACAAACTTAAAGAAAAAGATCAAGAACACTAAAAACCAGTGTTCAAAAAATAGGTAGGCACTATGTAGGCGTCAACTAAAATTGATTTACTTTATATATATTTTACAATTACATAAGATATTTAAGTTTTTAGCTTTAATTATAAAAATACTTTTGATGAATTACCAAAATCAGATATACAAAACTGCGGATTTATACTAATATTGTTTTTTTTTAATTTACCATATTTTTAACTAATTTAGATCGATTTAAAATGATTTAAACCGATTTTGAATGTTTTAAACCAATGTAGAATGGTTTAAAGCGATTTAAAATAGTTTAAACCGATTTGAATCGTATAAATCAAATTTTATCATTTCGGCTATGACTGATTTGCCTCCTAGACGGGAGCCTACACGTTGCTTAGGCTGATTTGTAGAACCATGCTAAAAACAATAGGTGACTCACATAGGATCCGTAAGGCACATGTGATTTTGAACCATTCACAAACACTTCCCCATACATTTTTGCTGAAGGAGGCAATCCTACTATATAAAAGAGACTAAATTAAAGCTCCCTAAACACTGCCACATAGGCAAAAAAAATCATCACCAATCATTCAGCCATGTCATTTCGGATTGGGTTTGAAATTAAAAAAATTTAGTCACCTTTGCAGCCCATTTGACACATCTCGCAGCCCATTTAAACCATTCTCACCAGCCTACTAAAACATCTGGAGTTCTCTGATTCCTATCAGTTTTTATCTATTTGAAGCGTGGATTTAATAACGTTATCGATTGATTTTGATCAAAGGCCCTAAAGCCCCATTCTCAGCCCAAAATAGTAAAAATCAATTTTTGGTATTTTATATAAACGTGTATTCCGTGTAGTTGAATAAGAAAGCCTAACCAATAGTAGTTGACACATGGTATAGTTTTCCATCAGTACCCACAGTCAAAATAACAAAATATTTTTCTTTCTAATATCAGAGTCATCAAATGCGAACAAGGTGACACGAAAACGTGGACGGGCCGCTAGAGATACGGAATAAAGTGAAAGGTATACACAAAATTTAATAGAGACATGTCTCGCACTAATTGATCAAACAATTACAATTATTCATTTATTTAATCAACTTTTTTGCGGACAGCTCCATCTGCGGAAATTATGCAACAACATTTCGCCCCTCAATTCTTTGACTGTGAGTTATCCATCTATTATTCACAAGAAACTAATACTATATAAATATATTATATATATATAATTAATTGATAATTTCGTACATATATTTTACTAATAATGCTTTTATGGGAAAAAATGTTCCCTCCGTAAGTGGCTGTGAAGTATGTGCGTGTATTTATTGACTAGATGAATATTAACACACATTTAAAATTTAAATCCATGCAGTGTCAAGAAAAAATACACGTGGCATGCGAAGGACAATATTGCTATCTAAAAGTCAATGTTTTTAAATCCGACCCGGACACTGAACCGGACGATTTACCGGGTTGCTGGGTTACTGGGTCGACCGCGGGTGAACTGCGGGTTAATAAATAAATAAATTTTATTATATAATAATATATCAACTATGTACAATAAAAAAAATAGAAACTAAAGTTTTAATTTTCTAATTTTTTTTAAAAAACATAAAATAATAGTTTGGATATGTATATGTTTTATGTTTAAAAACTTTTAGAAAATACTTTACTTTTATTTTTATATTTTTATTTTCATTTGACATACAAAATATCAAAAAGTAGTTTAGACTATCTAAAATTTTCTCCAACAAAGTAAGATTTACGACATCTCAAAAATCAAGACATAAAATTTATAAATATTTAAATGTCTAATTGAATAATAAATTAAACTTCAAATACAAAATAAACCAAAAATAAAAAATTATTGTAATAAAATGTCGATAACGGAAATAAACTAACACCAAATCACATCAACTAATTTTAGTTATCTCTACAATCGTTCACTTCATTTTCTTCAGGTGGCATAGTGAAACTGAAATCTTCATCAAAATCTAAAAATCACAAATATAAAACTGAAAAAGAAAAACCTAACTTTTTTTGTCAGCATCTAACTTCTTAATTGTAAATTTAGAATATAAAATATAATCTAAAAACTTAATCAAAAACTTTAAAAAATGAAGTAAAAGTTATTTATTAGTTCGACCGGTGGTTCAACCGGTATCGGATTCCGGGTTTTACTGGATTTTTACGAGTTTTTACGGGTTTTTAAATATTGGGTTTTTCATAAAATCCAAGATTTTTTCTGAATCATCGGGTTTACCGATTCAACCGCGGGTCCGGGTCGGGTTTCAAGAAGGATGGAAGGCAAGCACCAAATAGTACAACTACAGCTTCACATTAAAATAAATTAATTATGTAGACTAACCAACAACCAGTTTGATTACAGGACCTAACACATCTACGTCCGCAAGAAATAGACAAATCGATAGAGCTCAAGGAAAAGGTACATACTTTCTTACTTTATATGCATTATATATATATTCACATTAAACCATTAATACAACTTGCATCATCATAAGTTCTTAGTGTTCAATATATTTAAATTAAAATTAGAGGAACTTAAAATCGTTAATATAATCAGTATATTAACATATTTCTTAAATTCAATTAGTTATCTATTTATAAAAAAATGTTGTACACGAAAAAAAATAAGTTTTTAGATCGGGTCAACTAACCATTTACCTGATAATGGAGTTACCACTGGTTCCAAATACCTATTAAATCATCATCTTATAGTCGTCTCTTGACTATTTAATGTTTTCAACCCCTTCAGATGTATCATCCTCCTCTAAAGCGAGAACAAACCCAATTTTATAATGTCCATCATGTGGTGCTTTGGTTTGAGAATCTGAGAGCACCGGAAGAGACCCTAAAACAAAAGAATTACACTTCAGCATTTGTTGCAACCAAGGACTGATAAAACTTCCGCCTCTGAGACAACCTCCCCCATTGTTAGAAAAGCTACTGCAATATATACAATTTTGCGAGACAATCCGAGTCTACAATGCCCTCCTAGCTTTTACATCTATTGGAGCGAAATTAGATTACAGTGTTGTTTTTGGCAGAGGGTCATTCACATTCCGTATTCAAGGGCAGACTTACCACCATATCGGATCCCTCATTCCTAAGCCAAGTTTACCACCCAAGTACTTACAAATCTATATTTTTGATACGGCAAACGAAATTAAAAATCGGCTGGAAGCTTTAGGTCAAATAACCTCTGAAGGAAAAGCAGACGAAGCCACATTAAAAGTCCTTATAGAAATGATGGATGCCAACAATTGCCTTGCAAAGGTTTTTAGACGGGTTCGAGAACGCTATGAGGCAAACTCTGAACAAGATTTTACAGTCTCATATCTGATAAAGGGAATGGCAAACAATATGACTTACCTCAATCAAATGAGGTAGCTGGACTTATTGTTGGCGACATGTCAGACACTATCTGTGAGAGAGATATAGTCGACCAGAAATCCAGTTCCCACTTTTGTTCTCTTATGGTGATTATGGTTTCAATACCGAAATCCTTTTGCATTTAGAGGAAGGAAGCTCGAGGACAAGAAAATTTCTCAGTATCCGGTAATTTTATGCTTCCCAAATACAAACGCGGTTAAAAGAAAGAATAACATTCATTAAATCTGGATAATTTTGTTACTTAATTAAACATGTTATCCGCGCGAAGCGCGGACACCGACTCTAGTCTTCCTATAAAAAGACTAGATTAGTAAAAAAAAATGAAAACATGATAAACAAGAATCCTTAGTGAAGTAATACTTATGGCATTATTACCAGCAAGTGCTCTCAATAGAGTAGACTTCCCGGACTTGGCAGGACCCATAATAACTGTCATAGTACCGGGAAGCACATAGCCGTTAGAGCTCTTTACCACTTTATCAGAATATCTTTTCTTCCCTTTCATAGTAACAGTCAAATTTTTCCAAGCAATGGAAGCACCTGCGATTTTCCTAACCGCATTCCCCCCTCCTCCTTCAGGCACTACTGGAGGAGAAGTCATCGAACCGCTGTTGATTTTCGACAAAGAAGGAGAAATGGGAGTAGCTGTGGCATCGTTAATAGAGTCCCCACCACCACCAATATTAGCTTCTTCATCCATTCTTACATCAGCGTCATCAGTGTCTTCCCACTCAGGAGAGTCTTCAAAGGATATAGGTTGTGTGAGAGAGCCAGGTTTTCTTACGTAGAAGAAGTGGCTAGATGGGACTCTACTAGTAGGACTACTTGCAGAAGATGAAGATGAACGGTAGAGATCTGACTGAGACTGTATGTCTTCCATTATTTTCTCTCAAGAACACAAAATTTTAAACAAAAGCTTCTAACTTTCCTTGGCACCCTACAATCAGAAAATGTTAAAGATTACATAATCAGTGACAACAAAACAGAATAAAGTGCTTACTTGATTTAGAGTGAATCAGTAAAGCATTAAAGTGAAAAATTACCGTTTAATTAAAGTCTAACGCTCATGTTCTGTTTTTTTTTCCCATAAGCTGACTAAGTTACAGTTTAATGTCTAAACAAAGAACCTAGTGACAAGTCATTCCTACTTTAGTAACTCCAGAAAAGATTACAGCGAAGGAATCACATAAACCCTATTCTCTTTTCGTTAGGTTAGAGAAGATATCTTCAAGCTCATAACTTTTGAGAGTTTATCAGGAAGGAGTTCAGGACCTAAGCGAAGAGTAGCAGAAGAAGGAGAAACCCTTTTTTGGAGGAACATAACTTATGATGATACTAAGGACGGGGAGAAGACAGACCTGGATCTGAAAGAAGTATATCCACCTGAGATTCTATTCTTGAGAAGAGAGAGAGTTGCGTTGTTGAAGAGAGAGCCAGGGAGTGAGTGAGCTCTCAGGTTCAACTCTTCGGTATTCTGCAAATATATTTAAAAAAACAACAACAAAACAGAAATACAATGGATTGGGAAATTTTTGTCTGAACCAAAAGTTTTTGAGTTTTTAAAATAATACTTTAATTAAATTACTCATTATTAGTCTTTTCGCTAAATTTTTAAAGAAAAATACAATCAATTATTATTTCTACTGACTAGAGATATATGGACAATATCAACGGATAGTACAGTTCTGAGTTTTCAAATAAAGCTTAAAGAATCACTACATATCGTCTGACCAAGTGACACTGTGACAACAGTTTTGTTCTTAACAGAAATCGAAATCAGGATCGAAAAGTTTACGTCAACTCCAAATCAAAATCCTTATCACTCAACTAGCATGCTAAACGTAATCAATTGTAACATATATATTTTATCATTCGGATTTGAATTTCTTTTGGTGTTTACAAAAATAAAAGTTCGGGTATAGTATTAACTTCAACTTTTTTTTTTTTTTTTTTTGGTAAAATGTTAAGATTTATACCATTTTTTAGAGTTTTACAATGTTGTGTAAACACAACTTATTCAAGAAGACAGAGGAGAAGGAACAAAAGAGAAGAGAGGGAACTAGCAAAAGGAAAGGAAACAGAAAATAGGAAAAAGGAGAGAAGCAAAAAACCTTAACTAAAAGGTGAAAGGAACCAAAAATACAACTCAAGAAGAGAAGGAACAGAAACAACAGCTGGAGGTCTCGAAAGGGAAAGCAGACGATCACGCATTGCACGGTCCACCACACGGAAGAAAGCTTCTGGAGTTGCTGATACGCTTGTGAAGATACGAGCATTCCTCTCACGCCAGAGAGAGTAAATGATGACTTGATTCAGTAGCTTGAGCACCACCGTCGCCCGGGAAGCATGAGGGCCTTGAAGATGCTGGCACAACTCGATCATAGACGATAAAGAGGATGGGGGAGACGCCATGTACCTGCCACAAAAACGAGACCAAGTAGCAACTGCAAAGGAACATTGAAAGAAAATATGACTTATAGTCTCATCAGCCGTGGAACAGAGAGCACAACCTGGCGGGACAGAGAGACCCCATGAGATCAACCGGTCTCTTGTCGGTAACCTTCCTAGAAAAGCAGTCCAAGCTATAAACGAACAACGAGGGATTTCCTCTTTGAACCATACAATCGAATGCCAATTTACCAAGGGGCTGCGAGTTCGACTCCTTTCCCATGTTACACGGGTCGAGAACGACGAACCAAAACCCCCAGAGTGATTTCTCCATAAGTAAGTATCTCCACCACTATCAGCAGACGGAATCGGCAAAGTCGAAAGAATGATCTGCAAGGTCACAGCATTTTCAGAGCGCGCTGGTGGGAGATTCCAATTTCCATCTCTAACTGCTTGAGAGACAGTCACTGCTATAGGAATTCTCAAAGACCCTGGTCCACCGGGACCAAACATTAGATGAAGAGGACCCAAATCTGTCCAATAGTCATACCAAAATGAGGCTGTGTTCCCATCTCCTATATTACATCTAAGGAAGAGCAGAAGATCCTGCTTCAGCTGAAGCATGCTTCTCACAGTCCAAGAAAATCTAGGCGAATCATTTGTTAGCCAAACGCTTGTTCCTCCAAAACGATTATTGCACAGCCAAGGAACCCATAAGGAACCTGATCCGTAGAAGAACAACCAGACCCGCTTTAACCTGAATACCATCTCGAAATCTTCAAGACGCCTTATTCCAAGCCCACCCGCAGCCTTAGGTTTGCAAATGTTTTCCCAAGAAACCCTAGCCCCTGCTGCAGATGTCGTGCTATTCTTCCAAAGAAAGCCAGAGCACAAAGAGTCTACTTTGGCATAGAACCATTTAGGCAACACAAACACTGAGCTCCAGAAGTTAACTTGATCCAAGGTTTGGTCTAGTTACTTGATCCAAGGTTTGGTCTAGTACGTACTTTGTTTATAAATTAGAATCCTTCCAGAATACTGAACTTCAGTTAAAATACTACATTTAATATTGAAAATCCTATTTTTCATACTAAGCAAGTATCCCGACCTATCTAAGGTCAGTAGTCTAATTAGTATTTTTAAGAAGAGAATGAAAAGTTCCAAGCCATTGACCAAAAGGCCTTTATAGTTCCAACATCGGCATAGTTGATTTGCTTTGTTTATCTTATCTTGAATTTTTTGATTTTGTCAATTTATTCAAATTTGGTGAAGTTCTTGATAATAAAAAAAACACACATACACTTGCATTACATACTCTCCATACAATATTGACACAAAGAATCAAAACATCGTATTATTATTATTTTCACAACTAAATATATTTTGGTAGAGAAAAAAACTAACTAAGGCGAAATTTTGGACCGGGAAGTAACTTTGGATGAGGAACACTTGACAGAAACAAGAGGCTGATAATTTACAAACCGGCTCGGAGCTGATCTCGGTCGGAACCCCTTAGGCTTACAACTCTTTACTTCTGCCCCACGGAAAATCTGTTTCTTCGGATTCAAGTTGATTGTATCATCGACTGATAAAGACTTCATCAAAGTGCTTGGAACGCTACCCGGTGGTATTAAACGTCCTCCGGCATATACGAGTACAAGGTTTAGAGTGATAATGACAACATGAAACTTTGTGTTGAACATTGGACTCAGTTTTTGCTTCTTGAGAGAGTTTTGGTATAATGACATGTGAGGTAATATATAAGTGGCGGGAGATATGTATGTATTTAGGATTATGGTTCATAAATGGACTCGTGATAGATGGCTGGGAAACGAAAGAGAAGAGAGTAAGTAGGAGATGACAGAGGCAAAATGGCTGGCACTTTGGAGATGTTTTTTTAGTTGGGAAGAAAAAAAAAGTGTGATGGGGTGGGCAAAATCAGAAGAAGTAGGGAAGTCCGTGAGTTTCTGAAATTGCAATCAAAGTCGAACGTTTGTCTTTGCATTTATGAGTTATGACACACTCACACATTCCTGTCTACATTTCAAACTATTTTTTAAATGATCTGGAGATCCACCATTTTTTTATACATATATATATATGTACACGGTTGCATGATTTATAACTGGTTACTGTTAGACTCACATTTTTGGATTTTTTTTTTTTTTTTTTGTTAAACCACATTTTTGGATCATAGAACCACAATAAATCTCTTTTTTGTACGTATATGAATCCTTTGTAGGATTTATTCCAAGAGTACGATCATATAGCATTAGATGTCTTACTAACTATGATCACATTCTATATATCCTCGAATTAATATTACAGTTTGAATTTCCCTGAAATACAAGTTCCACACTTATATCTTCCTGCAAATAAAGTTCGAAATCCCATAACCCAAAATAAAAGTTCATGTCTTCAGTTGTTGGCTTTGAACGAGCTACTCTTAGAAATCCTTTATACAAATATTGGGATAAATAGAACGTCGTCATAGCTTAGAAGACATTTGATACTATATTATAGGTCTTGTCGACAAATAACTCATCGACTCGGTTACATTCATGGTTAAAAGCGGCATCAAACGAAAATCTTGTTTTGACATAAAAGTGATAAAAGAAGAGTTAACCAAAATCTTGTTTTCACATAAAAGTGATAAAAAAAGAGTTAACCAAAATCTTGTTTTGACATAAAAGTGATAAAAGAAGAGTTAACCAAAATCTTGTTTTGACATAAACTGATAAAAGAAGAGTTAAACTTATCTATTGTCTCATTACCTGAAGACTTCTCTCCTTTGGATATGGTAATCTGGCTAACTAGTTGTGTATTCAGGTGTTAGACAGGAGAGAGTCCACACATTGATTACATACTAAAGATGCAGCAACTGTGCTATACGTTGTTGAGAAGATTAATGGCTTCGGATATAGAAGAAACATGATTACATGAAAAGAGGGTAGCGCACATCGGCACATGCATGGACACATTAGACTAAATACTATTAGCTGTCCAAGGGTGTGACATATGTCCATAACACATTAGAGTTGGATAACAAAACCTAAAAAAGATGATGATGGAGGGAATCATGCTAAACAAGGTTTACTAGATATTGAATATAAACTTTTATTCTGCAAATCATAAATCAAAAAGATGATTATTTCTCATGACCGTTAAACAAACTACTCATTTCCCCAGAGAAAAAAAATTGCAGATAATTGGGGACAACAAATATAGCCATATGATAAAGTGATTTCATTACACCATGAGACCTTGAGGAGCAGCAGCAGCAGGAGCCTTAGGTTTCGGTTTGTCAACAACAATAGCCTGAGTTGTCAGCACCATCCCCGCAACCGAAGCAGCGTTCTGAAGCGCACATCTCGTCACTTTAGCTGGATCAATCACTCCAGCTTCCAACAGATTCTCATATGTATCAGTCATGGCATTGTACCCTATCTCCCACTCACTGAACATAATCTTCTCCACAACAACTTCTCCTTCTATTCCAGCGTTCTGAGCAATAAGCGCAGCTGGTGCCACCAAAGCCTGTATTCAAAAACATAAGATTAATCCATATAAAAGCCGAATGTTAAAAACTGATGAATCTCTTTACCTTCTGTACTATGTCAGCTCCCAAACGCTCATCAGCATCCTCCAGCTTCTCCTTAATAGCAGGAATCACAGTTGAGAGATGCACCAGCGTGGCGCCGCCGCCAGGAACTATCCCTTCTTCGATAGCAGCAAATGTAGCGTTCTTCGCGTCCTCAATACGAAGCTTACGGTCCTCGAGCTCAGTCTCAGTCGCTGCTCCGACTTTAATAACAGCAACACCACCAGAGAGCTTGGCGATTCTCTCAGCGAGCTTCTCAGAGTCATACACAGAGTCGGTCTCGGAGAGTTCCTTCTTCAGCTGGGAGATACGCGCTTGCAACTCGTCCTTGGAAGCTGCATCAGCTATAAGCGTGGTCGAGTCTTTACTAATAGTGACTTTTCTAGCGATCCCCAACTGTTCTATGGTCGTGTTCTCCACCAGAAGACCCATGTCGAGGGCCTGGTACTCGGCCCCCGTCAAGATGGCAATGTCCTGAAGCATAGCTTTCCTTCTTTCACCAAACCCTGGAGCTTTGACTGCCACCACGTTGAGCACGCCGCGGAGTTTGTTCACGACGAGGGTCGCTAGGGCCTCGCCGGTGACATCCTCCGCGATGATGAGCAACGGAGCTCGAAGCTGAGTGGTTTTCTCTAAGATAGGGATGATGTCTTTGATGGCAGTGATCTTCTGATCGGTGATCAGCACCCTAGCGTTCTCGAACTCGACTAGGAGCTTCTCAGGGTTTGTAACAAACTGTGGTGAGATGTAACCTCTATCAATCTGTAATTCACAAACACATTGGCAAAGCAATGTTAGGCGGTGGTTACGCACTTTATAGAGGATAATTGTTTAGGCGGGAGATAAACCGATTTTTTTTAAAAAAAATCGGTTTCGTTTAGATTAAATTTGCCGACTAGACGGGCGCCTAGATGCTACCTAGGCCGATTTTTAGAACACTGATAAATGCTAAGCAAAATTAATACCTCCATTCCTTCTTCGACTTCGACGGTAGTCTCAAAGGAGGAAGAAGATTCAATGGACAAAACACCATCAGGTCCAACTTTATCAATGGCATCAGCAATCATTGTTCCCACAAGCTCATCATTTCCAGCAGAGATTGTAGCCACGGCTGAACAAAGAAAAACCATGGTTTTAGTATTAGCAATCAACATTGGAATTTAACAAGAAGGATAGAGTACAGTACCTTTGATGTCACTACCGCCTTTGACAGGTCTAGCTCTCTTCTCGAGCTCTTCGATCAAAGCTTGAACAGTCTTATCGATTCCTCTCTTGAGGGAGACTGGATTGGCACCGGAAGTGACGCTTAGTAAGCCGTGTTTGATTATCTCACGAGCGAGGACGGAGGCAGTGGTTGTGCCGTCACCAGCTGAGTCGTTAGTCTTACTAGCAACCTTTCATAGAAAAGGACCAAATCAATAACTATTGTCAGATGTAATAATTGATGTAAAGATAACTAACCTCACGGATGAGAGCTGCACCAGCATTCTCCATAGCGTCAGGTAACTCAATGGCCCTAGCAATGGTGACTCCATCATTCACGACCTTGGGACTTCCAAACTCATCCAACACGACATTTCTCCCTTGAGACCATCACATGAAAAATAAAATAATAATAAACAACATTAAGACAAAAAAGAGAGATACAATTTTGGAACAAACGGCATGGAGATTGTAATGATACCTCTAGGGCCAAGAGTGAGGCCAACGGCATCAGCAAGCTTGTCAATACCAGCTTGAAGAGCAGCTCTTGAGCTCTGGTCGAAAGAGATCTCTTTTACATTTGCTCTAACGCTGAAACGTCTATTTGCTTTTTTGTAGCTTACTCTTTCACCTTTCTGCTGAGTTCCACCACTGAGCTTTCTCTGCAACCACAAAAAGTAACCATTTTTCACCAACACAGAAACCAACTGAAGAAACAAGAATCCAAGTTGATTGAGATGGAATGAAGCTCGGCACCTGGCGTGAAGAGCAGAGGACGGAGGCGGAGGAGAGAGCGTTTGCGGAGGCCATTTTTTTTGTGAGACGAGGAGGTTCTGGATTTTGGTTGGTGGATAAGGGAAATGGTTTTTTGAAACGAGAGTGAGTGAGTGAGTGAGAGGGTTTAGATATAATAATTGGAGAAGAAAAGGGTCTAGAAGACTCTTTGCATTTCGTAAAGACAAAACCGTTGGTTTTTTAAAAAGGCTTCACCTGCTTCTTCTTTTTTCATGGGCTTGTTTTGTTTCTCTATGCGTGGCCCAAAACGGAAAGCACTCTTTTTTTCTGTTTATAAATTATTATTACATAAAGCATCTATATAGAGAGTATAACTATGTAATAACTACATGGGAAGTGTGTGACTTTTACACAAATTTTAACCAATTCGATATTTTTTTTTATAATATTGGTACTTATTTATAATATTTCATTTTAGTATTCCATCAAATGGTGCATGTAGTCCTTAATGGTATTCAACATTGCATAGCAAACCCGTGTACACCCCCAACAGAACGACTTAGCAGAATGAAAGTGTAACACCCCGAGTTATGATATTTAAAAAAGGTTTAAGAGAATTGATTTGGCTACCTATGTCATCAAAGTTGACTTAACTTTTCCGTTACACATCTGTTTAGAACTCCAGAGTTAAGCGTGCTTGGGCTGGAGTAGTGAAATGATGGATGACCTATCGGGAAGTAATTTACGATACCGTGCAAGTGAGGCCAAAGGACAGGAAAATGTCGGATGGTGATTGCAGGGTCAGTAAACAATGATTCCGAGCTTTGGAAAATTAATCGACCGACCGTCAGACGGGATGGAGTCACGGGTCGAAAGAGCGGACGTGGGTGGAGTATACGTCACTACGTGTTGGGTCTGGAAATGGCTCCAAGTTATAAGATCCAACTAGACTTTGACTCGCACGTCAGTACAGATAAATTTTTATTTTATAAATATATAATTTTGATATTACCACAAACATTAAATATATGATTTAAATTTTAATGTTATAAATTGTGTAAAATTATATTTGAATAAAATATCACTGAATATGTTCTGTTATTATTATGGTTTTCAAACTTGAAATGATAATATATTAGAATACAATGACCAACTTGATGATTAAAATATTAAAATAAGTATGTGATTTTTTAACTTATACAAATTTTGGTAAATTGCATCAAAAAGATAAATTTATTAAATACTATTTTGGCAATCTTTGAAGGTTTCTCTATGATAATAATTGTTTAAAAGTTGCAATTAACTGATATTCCTAAAATATAGGTGCAATTGTTTTTGAAACATATTTAATATAACCGATATTCTATTTAAATGTTATATTAAAATTTAAAATGATTAATGTAAATTAGAAAATATGACATGTTAAAAAAACTAATTAAATAGTCCTATAGTAACTTCTAAATAGTAGACAAAAATTAGAATTCTAAATTAATAGATTAGATGCGTTGTAGGAGAAGCGTTGACATCGGACTTTAGCTGTTAAACTTATGAGCGTTTGAAATTATTTTTTCACCAATTTAATTTGGATAGTTCTTAGTGTTACTTTAGCTGTTAGAGTTTGCATTGTATGTTTTTCTTGGTTGAATTTTGGTGTTGCTTTTCTGAATTTTTGTTTTCTTCTACCGATTTATATATTTTAATTTGATCAGTAATATTTTAGATAGAAAGACAAAACAATTGAATCTAAAGTCTTCAAGTAAAAGAAAAGTAAATCCCTAGAAATTTATGCCATGCTTATTTGATGATTTTGAGCGTTTGAGATTGATTTTTTAACAATTTAACTTGGATAGATCTTAGTGTTACTTTATCTATCAAAATTTATTATTGAATTTTTCTTGATTGAGTTTGCGTGTTCTTTTCTGAATTTCAGTTTTTGAAAATGCTATGTTTGCTACCGAGTTATATATTTTATCTTTATAGTTTAATTTGATCAGTAATACTTTAGATAAAAAAAGGAAATAAATTTTGAGCCTTTCAACATGTTAAAGAGAGGCAAATCCCTAGAAACACATGCCATGCTTATTTGATAACTTTGACCGTTTAAGATTAAATTTTTTATGTTTAGTTAAGTCAACATGGATAGTTCTTAATTAATGTTACGTAAACTATTAATGTTTCATTATAGTGTGCTTTTCTTGTTTGAGTTTGCGTGTTCAGTTTCTGAGTTTCTGTGTGTTTCAAAATGTCTCATGTTTTCTACAGATTTATATATAGATTATCTTTATATTTTAATTTTTATCAGTAATACTTGAGATAAAAAGGACAAAAAGTTTGAACCTGAAATCTACAGGCAAAAGAGAAGCGAATCCCTAGAAACATATGCCATGCTCATTCGATGATGATGTACCCGGCGGCATAGGTTAAATGATGAAAATGGAACTTTGTTATATAAATGCATTCCTTTTCGGTCGCATGTGATCAAACTATCATCATTAGCCCCACTTCCAACAACTCCTTAAACACCTCTCCAGGATCCACCCAAACCATCTCTCTGTAGATTTTTCATACGTAGCATATAACCAAAGTATATAACCTAGAGACAATAAGTGCATATTATTACTATTGGAAGCCTTGTGGTTATCAGACTCGCCACATTTTTCTTTCTAATTCGAGGAACCTATTCCGTATATGGTTTGCTACTTGACATAGCCAATCAATTCAAGCCGCCGTACTATAGGCTTTTCACTTCTGCATGATTTTTTCAAGAAATCAAGGTTTTATGCATCATATATCGACTATTATTACAAAAACAAGTTGACAAATAAATTTATTGAACACAATAAATAACTGACTACGTGTATTTTTCAACTTAACGTTTAAATTACGAAATCGGTTTGGTTTTCTGTTTTGGGGATAAGAGTATAAAAAACTAACCCACGACGACATACTTTATTAAGCACTCAAAGCTAAACACTTAGTCCAATAATTTAATCAGTGAAGAATTAAGAAATTAGGATTACATAATGATTCGTACGTGTTTACAGAACTAAGGGGGGTTATTGGAACATGAATTTCTGTGGAATTTGATGATTTTAATAGTTGAGAGAATTTTACAAGTTAACTAGATTTAACAAATTTTATTAAATACTTTTACATAGATTTTCATTACTTGTGTATAAAATTCTATTGATTGTTATTGACTTTTAAAGTAAAAAGTTAATGGTAATAGAAAAAAAAATCATTTCAATTAAGGCAATTCTTAAACAACTTTTAAAAAAAATTTGTCACAAAAAAGATTTCAAGAAAGAAAATGACCAAAAAAATTAATTTCTACTTCTTACTTTATAGATATATAAATAATAATAAAAAATATTTTTTATATAATTTCGAAATATATGTTTAAATTTGAATTTTTGTAAAAAAATTTTGAATTATTATTTTTGAAATGTTTTTTTAATTCAAAAGTGCTTTTAAAACTATTTTTACAATTTTTATTTTTATTTTTTAATATTTTTTCTATTTTTTTAAGTTGTGAATTGTATTATGTTAAAGTTTTGATTTGTATATTATTTCATTATTCAATTTGAGTTTTTGTATGTGAGTGTATTTTGTTACATTGATTTCAAAAAATTTATGGGTGTAGATGATATTCTCAAAGTTAAGTACTATGAGTAAAAACAAAGAAAATTTCCATCCCAATAACAATAGATTTTAATAGAAAGAACGTAATCAATGAAAAGATTGCAGAAGTTGGATTCAGAGTCGGATCTCATCGCTTCATTAACATGGTATGGTATTCAATTTCTGGAGAGTCTCCTCCACATATGGCTTTAACATTGATCTAATATTTTATATTGTTTGGACACAAAATTAAATATAGTGTTATTTGAAACATAGATATTTTTTTAACGCTGATTTATTATGATATAGATATTAATATATAAAAAGAAGTATATTGTTTGAAAACATGTATAGTGGTATAAAGGAATTAATATTAGTGATTTAATATAGGTTTAACAATAAAGTAGAAATATGTATTTAATTTAAAAACTTAAAAAAATAAAGGTTAGGTCCAATATTTTGGATCTATTGGACCTGGTTGGTAATGGCTATAGCTTTAAAAAATTTGCCGTAGAAAAATGTGGTTTAAATTTTATTCATGTAGAATTTTATGGAAAGTTCCCAAAATATTGTTGTGGATATTTGGATCTGCAGAGCACTTATACAGTTATAGGTTATTTTAAATTTTTTTATTAAAATTTAACTGTTGTGAATTTAGTACTCTATAAATAAATGGGACAATACCTACCGGTACTACCAATCACACCCGTTGATTTTGTTTTAATAAGATAGATAGATCGGCTACTATTGTCATTTGGTGGACTCAAATTAAGAGAACTATATAAGATAATGAATATCAGGGATGATGTATTCTTTTAGTAGATAACAGAAGTAGGTACACCGTACACATGACACATATGCAAGCCCACTCACAATATGTTATGTCACACGGTCGATGGGTTGGTGTTTGAAGAGGTTTTCAATTTCTGAAAGCTAAATATATACATATATCTCTTCGAAATTTTTATTTTTTTCCCCGATTTTTTAATTTTTTTTTTCTCTACCCGAAAGGGTGAATATCAATATGCAAAAATATAATAAAAACTATGTGGGCCAGGTCATAGTTATAGTGGATCATTCTTGCACATAGATATGCTAAATATGCAAAAGGAAAATTAGTTCACAGTTGAACTGAGTGGAAACTTAGCCAATAAATTTTCGCTATTGATACTAAAATGTCAGAACCCATATATTTGGATTATTTTCCAATTACCAATAAAAATAAAAACATTCATGATAAATCATTATGTAAAGATGACTGCTTCTAAAAATGTCATATTATGTGGGTAACATTTCAGCCGCCGCACAGAAGAAAAAAGAAGAGAACTCCATAGCCTCCGATCTCCTTTTGTGGTGGGCCGTGCTCCTTACCGCCGCTACATGAGGGAAGATCTTCTCTTCCTCTTTAGTTTAATTGTATGGTTTCATATCTTTTGGCGTTTCTTAGTATCCTTCGTGATTGAGATCTTTCGTTGATAAGCTTGCATGGCTGTGGAGTCTTTTGGGGTTGAATCAGTGCTTGGGTCCCTTGAGAATTGACGATTGGGTGAAGCGTTGTAGAGGAGACTTCTGTGGGGGTAGTTGGTGCTTAATCGTTCTGTTTTTTGTTGCTCCCCTTTGTGTTTTTTCTAGACTGTGTTCTGCACTTGGAGTGTGGTTCCAGCTTTTTTGTTTGGTTCAGGTGAAGTTTTGGTTCGGAGAGTTGGGTTCAGTGACGAGTCTGGCGCTATATGTCAGGTCGAGGACCTGTTGACGGTGCGGTGTAGCTGTTGGGAGCAGTGCAGGTGCTTTCGCTGACGTCGTCTTTGGACTTTCTTCAACTTTAGTCCTTTTGCTGCTCATCGTATCTGCATAGAATTTAGTTCTCGGTGAGTTGTTGTGTCGACTGGGTATTTCTGTGTGCACCTTAAAGTGCCTATATCCCGAGATTGGGTTCATGTCTCAAGTGTTGGTTAATCAGTTAGTGCATTCAAGATTGTGGTTTTTTCTAATTGGTTCTGGTTTGGTGAGAAGTTGTATGTTTCCTTGGACTTTTTTTTACAACGGTGAAGCGTCCCGAAGATCTTTGGTTTGCTATTGGCTTCTCTCTAGTGAAAAGGTCTGATTTGAGGTTTGTTGTTCCTCGCTCTGCTGTATGGTCCGGCGGATTGGCCTTTTTTTGTTCTTCGGTTTGGCTGTCAAGCATTTCAAGTGTTGGGGGTCTGTTCTCATTAGAGGCCCATTCTCGGTTCGTCTGGTTGTCTCCTTGTAAATTTCTGGTGGTTCTAAGTTTTATGGATCCTATCTCATTCTTCCTCTCTCATGAACTTTCAGTAACTTGGAGTTTTCAGTTTTGAATTTCAACTTGTTTCGGTTGCTTATGTGCCATGTGGATGAGCTTTAGTTTTCCTTCTTATGAGATTTAATTTCTCTTCTTATGGGATTTAGTTGCTGAGGATATTTTTCTTTTCCTCTAGTTTATGTATTAGATTTTGTATTCGGCCTTGTTTGTTCTAATATAATCCAATTTGACGGGAAAAAAAGATGACTGCTTCTCTATGGGAATAAAATGGTGAAATGTAAAAAGCAGAAGTAAGAGAAAAAATTAAGGTAGAAAAAAAGAGAAAAAGAAATATTGTTGCTTGTTTGACCAAAAAAAGAAAAGAAATATTGGTGCTCTAGTTAATTGTGGAGTAGAACTGAGTCTATACTTTAGAGTAACAAGAGTAGAGTAGATGAGAATACATATATTACTTGATTTCGCAATCTTTACAGTAACTTAAGAGTAATATTTTTTTCCACCACTATAATTTATGTTAGATGTGCAAACTAGTGAATGCCTTTATACGCGAGATAGTTACTGCACTGTTATAGCGAATCCGTAGACAAAACTTTGTCGTCTTTGTACTGAAGTGTTCGTTTGCAAGTACTCTTGTGAATTCTCTTTATCTGTTGGATGATATTTAATCCACAATAATTATATTAAATACTTTGACATAAAAGTTGATTTCTTGAATATATATATATTGTTTGAAAAGAAACAAAAGGGAAATGGATAGTTTCTCTGAAAGTTGATGCTTAGAAACTATTACAAAATTTAAATTTTAAAATTTTAATACCTAGACTTTAAAATTTTATTATTTTCAAGGGCAAAATATAGTTTATCTGTTTAATACGCTGTAAATTGAACCAAAATCGATTCAAATTTCACAAATACAAGTTTTTTACTAATCAATTTTTTCTTACTGCTAAATATTTTGTTTACCAATCAAACATTAATAAATACCATTTTTCTATAAAAACGCAGTTAGCTAGAATTACGTACGAATCACTGTTGATGTACTGGATTTTAGTTCCGTTCTATCAATTAAATAAGGTGTCATTATTCGGACCTTTAATGATGGAAATGGTTTTAACTTTAAAAAAAAAAAAATCTGAAATGCTTGCTTTAATTTGATAAGTTTGTAAGCCGAAACGAGTTCGAAAAGCAAATAGGACTTGACCCCGACAGACGGAATTTTGTTCATTTAAATTTTGTTATTTAAGTGCATTCCTTTTCGGTTTCCATGTGATCACACTCTCTCATCATTATCCCCACTCTCGACAAAAGAAAAAACAAGTTATATTCTGTGAGCTAGTGAGATATAAATATTTTCATATAGAATTATGATTCTATTTATTCATGTTGACTGATTTTTCCTGCAATATTGTAAACTAAAAAAAAAACTTAAATATATTTTCAATGGTTTAATTTTTTTTTTTTGGATTTTAAAATTGGTGAGCAGAGAAGAGCCGATAATGTTATTTTATAATATTTTTTCTGTAATAAAAATGCCAACCAACAAAATGAGGGACGGAGCAAAGACATTTCTTGGCCAGAACCGGAGCGTCGGTTTGAATCCAATATTATGCACTTTTTTTTTCTCAAAAATACGGACTTCACGACTAATAATATTTTCTGCATTATAAATTAATTACATTTTTTTGCATTCAGCATGCACCTCCATTTAATGCATACATTGTGTTTCTAAACTAAAATAGTATATTATTTTAGTTGTTGAAGAAAAATATATATAAAAAATATGAGAGAAGTTATATTTGTTTTTTTTTATTAAAGGGTTCAAGAGAAATTGTATATGTACTAGAGCTAGAGTGTTGATCATGCAACTATAGATGAATACGTACAAACAAAAATATGTGAATATGCATGTGTACCAAAGAAGATGATAAGAAAAACCATAGAATACCCTACTACAATTATAAACTAGATACGAACCCGCCCTGTACACAAATATTATTTTTGTTATATCTTCATAATTTTTTAATATATAATATTATATGATGAAATATTTGGTTTATACTTTTAAAAATATATTTATTTGGAATATAATTTACTTTCTACTTGTATAATCTTGGTGTGTCTTTTAATTTTATAGATAGATTATTCATCGTGTTAATTTGAATGTGTAATGTTCATATATGTAGTAATTTAGTGGTTTGACTTGGTTTTTAATTGTGAAATGATCTTACTTAAACTAAGGAATTGTTTTTTTAATATATATCTTTTAATTTAATTTATTTAAAATAATTTATTTTAATTTTTTTGTATATTTAATAATACTAACCAATTTTTTATCTAATTTGTTAATAATTCGGTTATACATAGGTTTTTTTAAATATTTTAATTATTTAGGTACGTTTTAAAAATACAAAAAAATATTTGATAAATTGGTAAGATCCATAAATATTCAATCTAAATTAAATTTATGTGTTTATGGTTCAGTCCAATATAATCATATTTTGATTTGTCCAAAAAGACTTTAAAGCCCAGTAGTATAAAATATTAATTATAAGAAGATTTGTGTATTATATTGTTCTTCTAATAATAAATACATAACAGAAGTAGAAGTATTGATGGGAGATAGAGAATATGCTTCAACATTCGACATACCAGATCTTTGGAACAGGCTATAAGGAGCTGATTGCAAATATGCTTCCTAAATTTCAAGATCATTTATGTTCCACGAGTACAAAATTAGATTTATGATTCTTTAGCTAGGACCACAAAGTCTTTCTATAGAGAGCTTTGTTTTATAGATTGTTTTATTTCGGTCTAGTTACTTAGACCACCTCAAATTTAAATAATATAATATTCGTTCGTTTAAAAAAATACTAACCGAATGTTTAGTATAAATCTTCATAAAAATATATTATATGCGTTGTATAAATCTTCATAAAACAACATACCGGTTAAATTTAATTATATGGGTTGTCATCAATTATTATATAAAAAGAGTGTGTATATTAAAGGGACCGTATATTAAGTGATAACATGTTGAATAAGTCTAAAATTAATATCACATGGTCTATTTCAATTAAGATTCTATTTTAATAGAGTAGATAGACAAAAAATAGTATAATGTAAAAGAAATATGATGTGTTTCAAAAAAAAATGTTTCAAACAAAAAGCAAAAGAAATATGGTGAAAATTCTTTAGAAATATAAGTCTGGAAATACAATTAGATACGTCCAAGACTATACACAAAGAAAAAGCAATACTGTTCTACAACGCAATTGGTATAGGATGCACAAACACAATATTTTTCCCCAACACAACCTTGATATTCTATTTTTGCAGACTTTAGACTGATCTTGAATAATTATCCGTTTTTTTTTACTTTATCGCGCTGCCGACCTCCGGTTACAACATCGAAGCCCTGATTCTCAGAAACATTTGATCAAATCTTCCTCACAAATACTAGATTTAATCTCGCAAGTATCTTTGTATACAACTATCTTTTTACACATCGATTAATTCTTCTTATTTTTTATGCATGAATGTTGGTTTTCGTTTTTTGAAAGAGGCCTGTGTATGGAGTATGGAGTATTTAGTTTATTACAATGACGAAATGATCTCTTTATCATAGCATTTACATGATATGGTTAGTTTGTGAAATATAATTTTGTATAGTTATAGGAGCTAATTTTCCTACAAATAAATAGGACATGATAGGTTTTTTAAAGTAAAATTGTATCAGATATACACAACTTTTTCCTTAATTAAATCAATATCCCGAATTTCACACCATGATATCTTTGTCTATAGATACAAAACTTTTCATATCATAGATATTTATCTAATTTTCAATTTTTGGTGATTTTTTTAGCTAATTGACTCGTTTTAAAAAAAGAAAATGACAGCTTTCAAAACATACACAGTATATCTATATATAAATAACATAAAAACACGCTTCACATAGTTGTTCTAAAGCACCTCCAACAATGGTTTTAGGAAAACTCCTAAAATTTTAAGGAAAAAAAATTAAGAGAGAAAGTGTGTAAAAATCTTAAATTTATAGGTTTTAAAAAACTATTAGTATATTCAAAGAACATTTGTTAATCTATTAAAAAGGATAAGTGATTTAATTGATTTTAAGAAAATAAATAAATTAATATTTATAGTATTAATATTTTTTTTTATTTTAGAAACTTACATTGTTTTTTTACTGATGGAGGTGTTCTAAACAACTATAAAAACCTCTTCATCGTTCTCCTTTCTTTCTCTCTCTCCATTTAAATCCGGAAACAGATCATTTTGCACATCCTTTCTCTTCCACGCTCGCTCTCATGAGTTCCTGAGAATTATCATAACAACTTCTCCTCTTCGCTTTCTCTGTGAAAAACGAAATCAATACCGGCCAAGAAAACATGAAGATTCCTTCGTATCTTCTTCTTCTCCTGGAAAGTCCTCTCTCTCTCTCCAATTTTTCTATTTTTCGGAAAATACAAATTGTTTTCATTTTCTTTTGAGTTTCTCTGAAATTCTTTTCTTTTGTTGAATTTTCCTATGCAGATTCTGTTTGTTCTTTGTAGAGTGGAAGGAAGACAGTCAGCAGGATACTGTGCAATGTATGATATCTGTGGAGCACGGAGCGATGGGAAACTACTGAATTGCCCCTTTAACATCCCTGCCGTCAAGGTGACCTGAGTCTAGTCTATTTTTATTTTCTTTGGAGAAAATGGTAATGATTTATTGTATTTTATGTTTGTAGCCGGATGATTTATTATCTTCAAAGATACAAAGCTTGTGCCCAACCATCACTGGCGACGTTTGTTGCACTGAAACTCAGTTCGACACGTTACGTTCCCAAGTTCAACAGGTAACACACAACACAACTAACTAACCCTTTTTGTCTTTTTATGAATTGTAATAATATTTTAACGATCACCGTGAAGGCATTTACATCCCCACTCTATTATCCCCTCTAAAATAGAGTCTAAAGTAAAAATGATCCAATGTACTCTATTTCCTATTCTATAATAGTGTAAACCTATTTTTTATTCTATATATATAATAATTTTTTTTATTTTTTGTTTATCACTTTATTTTTTACTCTATTTTAGAGAAAAAAATAAAGTAAACTATTAGAGATAGTCTAAGCGTATAATTAGTGACCCACTTAAAACGTTTTAATAGCTTGGGTATTTGACTATTCTGATAGTGATAACTAAACCTCCTCTTTGATCTTATTAGTGATAGTCATTACTACTAACCCTTTTTTTTGGATGGTAATGTTTAACTGTCAAAAAGAAAAGTTAAATTGTCACAATCTTTTAGTGACCCACTAAAACGTTTCAGTAGCTTGGTTTTGACTATATTGATAGTGACAGTGATAGCTATGGTTAAAAAACAGAACCTTAAACCTCTTTTGATCTTGGTGATAGTGAGTACAGCTAACCATTTTTATTTTTTTTGGATGGTAATGTTTAACTATCCCAATCTTTTAGCGAGCCACTAAAACGTTTCAAGCGTTTGATTGTGACTATATTGACCGTGATAGCTATGGCTGAATATAACTTTTTCATCTTATTGATTGTGATTACAAATATTATTAGGAATGTGATTATGTGAAAAAAAGAGTTTCTATTTTTTTTTCTTGTCAGGCTATTCCCTTTATTGTAGGCTGTCCAGCATGCTTGAGGAACTTTCTGAATCTTTTCTGTGAACTTACTTGCTCTCCTGATCAAAGTCTATTTATCAACGTTACTTCTACTACAAAGGTATATAAAAATAATATTCTTTACAGAGACTCTGATTTGCCTCGAACAACATCATCAACTAGCTTATGTCCAAGTGCAGATCAAGAATAATTCGACCGTTGATGGGATTGAGTACTACATAACCGATTCTTTTGGAGAAGGGTTGTATGAGTCTTGCAAGAATGTGAAGTTCGGTAGCTCCAACAGCCGAGCTTTAGATTTTCTCGGAGCTGGTGCAAAGAATTTTAAAGGTAGGCTTTTATTGTGTCAGCTTGCATTATTTACTTTTCTTATGATAAGTTCGATTTATGGGATTCAAATCTGTTTAAACTGATCTAAATTGGTTACAGTCTGTTTAAATAGATCTAAATTAGTCTAAAACCGTTAAATTAAGCACTAATGTTAGTACATCCACAAATTTATCTAATTTCTTCTGTTTTGTATATCTAATTTTGATAAATCATCAAAATAATTTTTTAATTAAATTCAAAAACTTAAATATCTAATATAAATGTGAAATTAACTACCTAGCTATTTCTTGAACACCCTTATCTTAGGATATAACTTAGATTGCTCTGTTCTGCCATGCAGAGTGGTTTGCATTTATCGGCCAGAAAGCTGGTGTCAATTTGCCAGGCTCACCTTATGGGATCAAGTTTTCACCGTCACCACCAGTGTCATCTGGAATGAAGCCTATGAATGTGTCTACTTATTCATGCAGTGACGATACTCTTGGATGTTCTTGTGGTGATTGTCCTTCTGCAGCTGCTTGCTCTAGTACAGCAGCACCTCCTACTCAGAAAAGGCATGCTTGCTCAATCAAGATTGGATCACTTGAGGTGAATATGGATTTTGTATTATTTGCTAATGCGTTGTAATGATAACAAAGTGTTGCTTAACATGTTTCCTGGCTGGGTTGGTTTAATAATGCAGGCCAAGCGTGTTGATTTTGTGCTAGCCATTCTGTATATTGTCTTGGTTTCATTGTTTCTTGGAGGTGGTTTATTTCACAGAATAAAGGGTAAGAAAAATAGCTCACCATTGTCCGAAGCTAGCAGAGATAGAAGTTCTGTTAATCCGCAAAAAGCAGACACTATTCATGCGCAGGTACTTTGTGTTTTAGTCTTTTAAGTATTATAACAGTTGAACTGTTGAAGTTTGACCTGCTGATTAGTAATACGGATGCTCGTTGCTTTTATTATATTCTCTTAGATGCTACAAAACACTCCACAGAGAAACTGGGCTCAGCTGTCAGCAGTACAAGGATTCTTGGCCAATTTTTACAGGTTTTGTCACATTCCTACCTTTAGCTCTAGAATAGGGTTGTTGACATTTGTAGTGTTATCTATTTCTCCAGGAAGTATGGGATCTGGGTAGCAAGAAACCCAACTCTAGTTTTGTGTTTGTCAGTCTCTGCAGTTCTTCTACTTTGTGTGGGTCTGGTCCAGTTCAAAGTTGAGACAAAGCCTGATAAGGTAGAGATTTCAAACTTTTCTTTTTTTTCACAAGCTATGTTTTATCTTCAACTTGTGTTCATAAAAAGTGTTATCTTACTACATGTTTCAGCTATGGGTAGGTAAAGGGAGTAGAGCTGCTGAAGAAAAACAATTCTTTGACACCCATCTTGCTCCTTTCTACAGAATTGAACAGGTTTCACATTTCTATCAATTTTCTCTCTGTTACAAATAGTTTTAAGGGCCTTAAATTACCAAGTATTTTTTTCACATTTAAAACATGTAAAATTTTCTGTTTATCAGTTGTCTTTTCCACTTTGCTATGGAAATTTATGCAGTTAATTATAGCAACAGTTCCTAAATCTCCTCACGGTAAGGCGCCAGAAATTTTGACAGATGACAATATTAAGTTACTTTTTGACATACAAAAGAAGGTATCTGCTTTCTCGTTTTCACTGCTTTCTGATTCCATCTGATCCACCCACATAATGTTTTTCATGTAATAAGTTCCTTTGATTATGGTAGGTTGATGGACTGAGAGCAAACCACTCAGGTTCAATGGTTTCTCTAACAGACATTTGCTTGAAACCACTTGGAGAGGATTGTGCCACACAGAGTGTTCTGCAGGTTGCACTCCTTCCTTTTCTTTCTATAGTACTTGAGTTTAGCTTTACTAGTCTTTAACATATCTGGTTGATTCTCTTGCTTCTGGAGGCAGTATTTCAAGATGAAACCAGGAAATTATGATGACTTTGGAGGCGTCGATCATGTTAAATATTGCTTTGAGGTACCTCGTGAATTTTTGAATTATTTTCATTTTTTTTCTCCATGGTTAACAGAATCACACTTGCATTGAATATGTTTGGTAACATTTCAATAACTCTGTCTTATGTGCACACCACTTTTCTTCCAGCATTTCACCTCGACAGAGTCATGTTTGAGTGCATTTAAGGGTCCCCTTGATCCAACAACAGCACTGGGAGGTTTCTCAGGGAACAGTTATAGTGAGGTCAGCTTGTTAAGAGTAACCACATAGAGACTATGTATCAATTTATATAAGTATCTAATTAAATGACATGCTTAAGACAGGCTTCTGCTTTTATTGTGACTTATCCTGTGGACAATGCTGTTGACAACGAAGGTAACAAAACTGAGAAAGCAGTGGCTTGGGAGAAAACCTTTATCCAACTTGCCAAGGTTGGGAGTTTTTCAATACGCCAACAAATGATATCTTAATGCTATTTTATTTTATAGTTTTTGTGACGTACTTGTTCAATGTTATTGTACTTGTTCATCTATTAAACGTCAGCACTTTTATATGGCAGGATGAATTGTTGCCAATGGTTAAATCAAAAGGTTTAACTCTTTCTTTCTCTTCGGAAAGCTCTATTGAAGAAGAGCTGAAAAGAGAAAGCACAGCAGATGTTATAACTATTGCCGTTAGTTTCCTTATATTATTTTATCTTCTTTTTATTTTGTTTATTTTCATCTTCTAATGGCTTGTACTTGTTCTGTTTCTTTTGTTCAGATAAGTTATCTTGTCATGTTTGCATATATATCACTGGCACTTGGGGATGCACCTCGCTTGAGTTCCTTTTACATTACATCCAAGGTATGATAATGACTCATGGTCAGAAAATTCAAATGACTTATTTGGTTATACCTTATTCTGAAACGTAACCTTCTTGTTTTCAGGTTCTGCTTGGTCTATCTGGTGTTCTTCTCGTCATGCTTTCTGTCCTCGGCTCCGTAGGATTTTTCAGTGCCGTTGGGATGAAATCCACTCTGATCATAATGGAAGTTATACCTTTTCTTGTTTTGGCTGTAAGTTGTCCATTGTTCTAATACTGCTTGCAACTACAACAATATGTACCTGATGTTGTGGCCAGCGTTCTTAATATGTGCATGACAATATCAGGTCGGTGTTGATAATATGTGCATACTGGTTCATGCTGTCAAGAGGCAAGAGCAGGATCTACTTCTGGAAAGACGAATAAGCAATGCTCTTATGGAAGTTGGACCATCGATCACACTTGCAAGTCTAGCAGAGATTTTAGCTTTTGCTGTTGGTGCTTACATCAAAATGCCAGCTGTTCGAGTGTTCTCCATGTTTGCTGGTCAGTAAAACTTTTCAGCCTATTCAGTTTTAATGTTTTCATTTCTTCCTTCCGAGTTCTGACTGGTCTAGCTTGCAGCATTGGCCGTCCTTTTGGACTTCATTCTCCAGGTTACTGCTTTTGTTGCCTTGATAGTATTTGACTTCAAAAGGACGGAGGATAAGCGGGTTGATTGCTTCCCATGTATTAAAAAACCTCAACCATCAGATAGTTCTGACAAATGTAATATGATTTTTGGGGTTGATATATCAGTGCAGACTATTGTGAAATCAAATTTTGATTGGAGTTGTATTGTATCACTTCAGGTGTTAGTCAGGAGAAAGCTGGCCTTTTGACTAGATATATGAAGGTATTCTATTAATCAACTTATAAACAGTAGTAATATCTTATAACTAACTCATTTTCATGTATCGTTAGTCTAAGGAATTTTTCAATCTATTATAAGTATTTTGAATTTGGTGCTTCATTTCTACACTTTTCAGGACGTCCATGCACCCATTCTCAGCCATTGGGTAGTCAAAATATTGGTTATTGCTTTCTTCTTTGGCTTAGCAATGGCTGGAATTGTGAGTTGATACATTTTCCTACCTATAAGAGTAAAGTTTAAAGTTTTCACTAGAGGTTAAAATTATATCATCTCTAACCATTATTGTGTGTTGTGGACCATGTAGGCATTGTCCACCCGGATCGAGCCTGGTTTGGAGCAACAGATTGTTCTTCCTCAGGACTCGTATCTTCAGGGTTACTTCAACAATATATCGACATATCTTCGAATTGGTCCACCTCTATACTTTGTTGTGAAGAATTATAACTATAGGTAAATCACCTTCTGATGTTTTTTAGATGTGATAGTTTGGTTGAACTGGTTATCATCTGTTTGCCTCATGTCTCAGCTCAGAATCAAGACAGACAAATCAACTGTGTTCCATTAACAAGTGTGATTCTAATTCTCTTTTGAATGAGGTAAACACTGCTATCACTCTATATATGCTTTTCAGTATTTGGAGGTTCTTCTTCTTGAGGATCTAAAATTCATTTTTGATCCATAGATTGCAAAGGCTTCTTTGAGTCCAGAAGTAAGCTACATAGCGAAGCCAGCTGCTTCATGGCTCGATGACTTTCTTGTGTGGTTATCTCCCGAGGCATTTGGATGTTGTCGAAAGTTTACGAATGGTACATTTTGTCCCCCTGATGACCAGGTATATATTACACGTGTGCTTTAGAGTTCATATAATACTCTAGAGCATAAAGTTTTAAAATAGCATATGTTTAGAGCAGTTAATGACTTACTGATGGCTAATTCCCGTGTACTTGCGTTGCATGTTTAGCCTCCTTGTTGCCCTTCTGATCAAGGAAGCTGTGGTCTAAGTGAAGTATGCAAAGATTGCACCACGGTAATGTTACTCATGATGATCTAATAAAAATGTGTTTGTTACCCTACACAATATCTGTAATGATGACTGATTATTTTTTTCTTGGGGTTTGCAGTGCTTTCGGCATGCAGATTTAAGTAGTGACCGCCCATCAACAATACAATTCAAAGAGAAACTTCCTTGGTTCCTCAACGCACTTCCTTCAGCTGATTGTGCTAAAGGTGGCCATGGTGCTTATTCTACTAGTGTTGATTTGCAAGGTTGGTTTTTCCACACTGTCCCCTCTTTCTTTCTTATTTCACTTTTTTCAGTCATCGTTTCTGTCCAATACCCAAATCTGTGATATATGCCCCAGGCTATGAAAATGGTATTATTCAAGCTTCTTCATTCCGGACTTATCACACACCTCTTAACAAGCAGGTACTTTATTATCTCATAATTATGTAGAGAAACTTTGCACGTTTGTTAGAATCTCTGTTATCCTGTAATTTTATTTTTCAGGCTGACTTTGTTAATTCAATGAGAGCAGCTCAAGAGTTTAGCTCAAAAGTTTCTCGTTCTTTAAAGGTAAAGAAAATTACCGAACTATATTTTGGTATCTTCTTGATCAATAGAAGCTCAAAAAGTATTATATCATCTTCCTTCATTTTTCCTAATACTTCTTCTTAGTGACTTCAGTGACTAACTTGTGATTTATTCTCTTTCAGATGGAGATATATCCATATTCAGTGTTTTATATGTTCTTTGAGCAATACCTTGACATATGGAAAACGGCGTTAATCAACCTCTCAATAGCCATTGGTTTGTTAAATCTTCCAATCCTACATCTTATTCTTGATTTTACATTTTTCAAACTAAACATATGAATTGACTTCGAATGTTTCATTCATTTTGCAGCTGCAGTCTTTGCCGTGTGTTTAATCATTACATGCAGGTATCACTTTAAGCTCATTTCCAATGAAATTTACTACAAGTCTAGATATGGTTAAAACTTAATTCTCCAACTATTTTTCCTCTGTCTGCTTTCTAACTCAGCTTTTGGAGCTCTGCAATTATTTTGCTGGTGATTGCAATGATCATTATTGATCTCCTGGTAAATTAACACTCAAAGAAACTGATTACTGAATTTTCATACACTCAGGTTACTGATGTTATATACTCTCTGAACTCTTGATTTGAAACATGCTAGGGAGTAATGGCAGTCTTTCATATTCAGCTAAACGCACTATCGGTTGTAAACCTAATCATGTCGGTGGGAATAGCCGTTGAGTTTTGTGTACACATAACACACGCTTTCTCGGTCAGCTCCCTCCTCTGGCTTTATAGCAGTATTCATTACATGCTATTTTTTTATGCTGACAAGACTTTCTCAAATTGCTCAGATAAGCTCTGGGGACAGAAACCAACGGATGAAAGAGTCTCTCGGTGGAATGGGAGCTTCAGTTTTCAGGTATTAATTAGTCTCTCTTCAGCTCGACTCATGAACTTGAAAGTATATGCCAAAAGATATAACGAACCAAGTCTCAAGTAACACATGTTTTATTAATGTTTGCAGTGGAATTACATTGACGAAGCTAGTTGGGGTGATTGTACTCGGCTTCGCAAGATCGGAAGTATTTGTGGTATGTTCTTGTCATCTCTTGAAACATCAAGATGTATACATAACATTTATATATATTTGGTCTATGAATTTTCTTTTCTTTTGGCCAGGTCTACTACTTCAAGATGTATTTGGCACTAGTCCTCCTCGGTTTCTTGCATGGCCTTGTATTCTTACCGGTAAGTGATGATCGTTTAAACATTTCCATCAATGTTAATTTGTTGTTGTTGTGACAATGAGAGAATATTGGTTTGATTGGAATATGAAGGTGTTCTTGAGCATGTTTGGTCCAGCTCCAAGACATGTAGAAGGTGATAGGCAAGATCATCGACCTTCGGTTTCATCTCTGCCGTAGCTCAGTTAGGTTTTATTCTTTCATTTAAATTATATTACATCCATTTGTAAGTGGTTAAAAAAATTGTTCCACCCATAGCCACAGAGAAAAGCTAAGTTCAGACTTAAGCAGAAAAAAGAGAATCACGTACGTCGAGAGTGGAAAATTTGCAAATATCAGAATGCTAAAAAGTTGATGAATGAAAAATGTGTATAAAAGTACATACATAAACGAAGCAACACAAAAACTTAGACCCGGAAATGAATTGGAGAAGAAGAAGAAACCCTAGTCTTAACGAGAAGTAACTAAAGGAATTTCAAAACAAAATCCTCTTATCTTTGGCGAAATATTGAGTAACATTTTTTTGCCACAAAATCTCAAAGTGTAAACTGGATTACATTTTGAGCGGATGCATTTTGGGTGCAACTCGAATAATTTTTTTTTTTGAAATGGAATGATTTTTTTTTTAAAAAAGGTTTTCAAATTAAAATGCAAGAAAATACATGTATGAGTTTTCACTCATAAGTTTGATAAAGTTTGCAACAAATAAAAGGATTTGAAGCTCTAGATAAAGATTCACATTTGAATCTTAGAAAGCAAGACAAAAGAAGACATTAACTAGTAATTGTAGTTCTCTCGGGCTCGACGACTTTGTTTACCTCTTCCACTAACTCTTGTCCATCCCATATCTTGAACCTTTTGTGTTGGTTTTATTATACAACCTTCATAGAAATTATAGAAACACATTTTTACACATATGCTGGAATGACTTGGAATGACTTGGAATGGTTGATTCCATTAATTCCATATTGTTTTTGTTACCATTTACTATAAAGGGAATGAAATGATCATTTAGATAAATAGAATGAATTACATTCTATCTTTTTGCTTTATTTCATTCCTATTATATTAGTTTACTAGTTGGAGACATTTTTAGATGTTCAATAATACTTTCTGACTTTATGTACATTGTGCTTTTTTTTTTCTAGCATTTTTCAAATTGTTGTGCTCGACAAGTTGTTGGACACAACACTTCACGCCACTTCATTTTTTTTTTCATTTCATGTCTATTGGCATTCCAGTACAAGTATTCAAGGAAATGAATGTAATCAGTATTTGGATCTTTGTTTTTGTTTGACCTGTGCGAGACGAAATTTTCATATGCAGTCTAACAGCAAACCAGATCTTATTAGTCTTATTTCCAAACATTCTTTACCAATTGAATTATACAATCTTCATAGAAATTACAGAAACAAATTTTTACACATATATGCTGGAGAGAAAAGTAAACGAATTGTCGATGTTTTTATTAGTCTCATTTGCAAACGACTTATTAGTATGTTGCAAACTTTGCTAGTAATTGATCTTTTATGCGAAGATTGTGGTTGATTATTTTCTATGTGGAGACTTCTAGAGAAACTCTGTGGAATATAGACAAAATGATATCAATCATTACGTATCAGTGTCAATTGAATAAAGTAAACTATGACTTTGAGTATCGTTCACTTTTTTAGGGTGAGAACACCTCGCTGAATAGTTCATACAAGTGGAAGCTCCGTAGCCTATTGGTTAAGGTTTAAAGGCTTTTACACCCAGGTCTGGAGTTCGAATCCCAGACTATGCAATTTATTTCAGATTACAGGAAATCTAGGTTTCAAGTCCCGGAGAGAGCGGTTTATTAAACAATTATGCAGACTACAGAGGAAAAGCTTGCAAGGGATCTTCAACATGGTGCAAGTAAATCTGGCCAGGCGTGGATCTTCATAGGACGGCTCAGGTGATGCAGTTAGGCGTAGGTCTTCATAAGGCAGGTAGTATTGTCGGTTGTCGAATCGTCTATGTAATATTTCCTATATCATAATTGTAAGATCGTAATAAATCAGCGTTAAAAAAAAAGAATAGTTCATACAATTGCCTCCATGTTTGACTTTCCACAAGGTTATTCCCAAATTTAACTCATGTAACTCCGTTACGAAGAAAAAAAACTTTTAACTTAATTTTTTTTAAACACTATTTTCTAATGTGATTAAATTAAAGGAAGTAAATATTGGGAGGACTTGAAAACCAATCTGTCCAAAGACATCTCACCTAAGTGAAAAAGACCAACAACACAGATGAAAGGTTTTATTGGATTTTGCTCAACGTGTATTTACTCTTGTTTAAAAGATCTTGTACAAAACGATAAGATCTGAACCAACTAAAACTCTCAAAATCGCCAATAAATCCACCTCTTGATCTCCTCATACTAAACTACAGATCCAATAACTACTCTTGTTCTTTCTTAAAAAAAACTTCTCTTGTTTAAAAGATCTTTACAAAATCTTATAAAGAAATTTTACTTATTAAAAAAAAAGGATCTGTACAAAACGATTAGATCGTCTCTTCTTGTGCCTGGAACGTCACTTGAATAGGTCACTAAACAAGACCAAAATGGAAGTGTCACTCGTGTGGACATTCCAAGCTTCTCAAAAGTGGTGTTGTTTGAAACTAACTAAAAGAAGAAAAAAAAGTTTCAGTTACATTGCCGTCTAAATTTTTTTGGGCTTATTTGTTAAATAACCAAACAAAAAAAGGAAATTAGTTTTGTAGAAAGAAGTTAGAGAGAGATAGGAAGAAAAAATAGGAGAGAAGGTGTTATTTTGGTTAGTTTGTCTTTAAGTTACTGAGTGCAATTTTCCAATTTTTTTTGGGTCTAAAGCAAATCGTAGTTGAGGTTGAAAAAAAAAAGCAAACCGTAGTTGATAGTGAAGACAAAAAAAAAGACATCCAAAGATTTTTCAAAAAGAAAAAAAAACACACAATTGAACAATGTTACCGCAGAAAGGGTTGCAAGTTACAGAATATACTATCCATGGAACTGAATCTCGAAAACAACTGGAAACGATGATAAATAAATAAAGAATAATCAAATAAAATACATTGGATTTCGACAAAAAACATAAAAATAGAAACAAAACAAGTCTTTAATCTCGAGGCTCCTTTGCCAGAACGAAAACCACTCAATCAATACACACACAGCTTCCCACCTTCTCCCTCCCCTCCCCTCTCTCAACCCTAATTTTCGAAATTGATCCTCTTCTTATGAACCCACCACCACTAGATCCAATCCCTCTTTAGGCTTCCCTTTGATTCCCCCACATTGAATCTCGCGAGCGACTCGAAATCAATTCAAAAAATCGATGGCGAAAGGCACATCCACGGGAGAGACGATGGTCCGCACAGGCTGCAAGAGGGAACTGCAATTCATGCTGAAATCTCGGTCCGAGATCTGTGGAGGCGAGTCGCTAGGCCGCACCCGCGGAAGCAAAACCGCCGCCAAGAGACCGCCGCCCACCCGCTGCCTCCGCTCGGCGTCCTTGAAGAAGATTCGTCTCGCGAAGGAGGACGAGGAGGACGTTGATGATGCCGTGGTGTCTGGTTCCGCGGAGGAGGAGAAGAGCGACGTTGTTGATGATTATGTTGATGATGACGAAGGGAAGGGGGTGGTGTTTAGTGAGGAGACTGAGTCGGAGAAGAAGATTGAGAGTAATGGGTGTGGTGACGTGGCGATGAGTGAGGAGGAGGAGGAGAAGGTTGAGAAGGGGGTAACGGAAGTTGAAGAGGCTGAGAAGGAGTGTTCGAGTGTGGTTCGAAGAGAGATTGTTATGGCGTGTCCTTCTGGTTTTAGTGAGTTTGCGAAACTTACTTCGAGGTCTTGTCAGGTTAAGTTGGAGAGTGGTTTGGGTTATGGAAAGCCTGGCAGGAGGTTGACTCGGTCTATGTTGAAGTCTGAGGCTAATGATGATGATGAAGGTCATGTGAATCCGGGAAAGGATGAAGGTAGCAAATCTGAGGCTAATGGTGGTGAAGATCATATTAATGTAGAAGCTACAGCTGAAGGTAGCAAATCTGAGGCTAATGGTGATAAAGATCATGTAAATCAAGAAAGGGAAGCTAAAGATAGTTGTGTTGCTGATAGTGGCAAATCTGAGCTTAATGGTGAGGAAGATCATATAGATCAAGAAAGGGAAGGTAAAGATAGTGAAGATAATTGTGTTGATGCTTCTACTTTAGTGGGATGTGGGAAAGAGGAGGAGCTTCCTGAGAAAAAAAGTGTGCAACCATGCCATGTTGATAAGAACGCAATGAGTGATGTAGTGGATGATAATCCTTTGAGGAGGTTAACTAGGTCATTAGGCAAACAAACAAGTGATTTAGACGATCCTGATTTGGAGAATGTCGAACCATCAGACTTGGGAAAGGTAGCTGTGCATGCTAATGATGTCGGAATGGATGATTTTCAAAGCCCTCCGGTTACAACTCCCAACAAGCGTGGACGGCCCAAGAAGTTTATAAGGGATTTCCCGAAAAAGCTGAAGGATCTTCTCGATTCTGGAATACTTGAGGGACTAACTGTGTACTATGTTCGAGGGGCAAAGGTATATATGATATGATGGCTTTCTTTTTGTTTCCACTCGTGTATAAAAGGGGATTGTATATAGCTAATGTGTATTTTCACCATGGTAGATGAGAGAGGCAGGGACTAGAGGGCTTAAAGGTGTAATAACAGGATCTGGCATTATGTGCTTCTGTGGTGACTGCAAAGGAACTCAGGTTAGTAGTGACATCTACTGTTCTTAAAGGTCTTGTGATTGGACATGCACAATGCCTAGCAGGTTTGATGTAATATATTTTAATTTTCATTTCCGTAGGTGGTAAGTCCCGCCGTGTTCGAGCAGCATGCTTCTAGCACAAACAAGCGCCCACCTGAGTATATCTTACTGGAGTCTGGATGCACACTTCGTGATGTCATGAATGCTTTCAAGGAAACTTCGTATGATACACTAGAAGAAAGACTTCGTTTGTTAGTTGGACCAGATTTCAAGAAATCTAGCGTGTGTTTCGGTTGCCAAGGTTTGCTGATTGGATCATTGGTTTGTGCAATATTAGAAAGACTGTTTAGTTAAAGAATTCAGACTGGTTATATCTAATTGGTTGCAGGTCCAATGGTTGAGCCTTGTGAAACAAAGTCATTATTTGCGTGCAAATCGTGTTTGGAGAGAAAGGAGCCAGAACCCCATACCAGTCCGTCTAAAGCAAATCCTCTTAATGGGTATGACTTATATTTCCTTATTTTCTCGTAACAGTCTTTTCCTTCCCGCTGAATCATATGAAAGTAAGATGAACACACACGTATAATGTTAAGTTAGTATTTTAAGTCTGGGTGGAAGGTGAAATGCAAAGTTAGTATATTTATTTCGAAAAAGGATATTCTAATAATGCAAAGGGATTTAGGAGCTGTATATTCCTCTATTATATGGTTGCTTATGTAGAATTCTGTAAGTACGAATATGCATAACTTTTATTTTTGGGTATATCTAATACACCATTAACAATTGAGACCTTTATCTATTTGATTGATTCTAAATTTTCCCTCGATTTCCTACAGATTTTCTAGCCCAGATGTGGCTAAAAAGACCATTCCCAGAAGGCCAATATCCACTCCTCGCCAAAGTAACAGGCGAGAACAACCAACCAAAAAGTGAGTGTTGTTGTTATTTGTGTGGCGCCAACTATGCAATGTTTCTGCGCTCTTTTAGTATTTATTACATTTTGTGCTTAGGCTAAGATACATAGCTTTCTTCTGGGTTTGCATATTGTAGGCGGCCTGTTATATTATAATTAGTTCGCGATCTGTCATTCATCATTCTGGAAAATGATTATATGAGATGTTATGTTAGAAATTTACTTATGCTCTTCTTTTAATTGGTGGCCTGAGCAAAGAGAACTCTGTCAGGACTAAGATCCATACCCATTCTTCTGGGTTTGCATATATCGATTACGTCAACATATTTGTTGACCTTACTTTGTTAGCCAGGCTAAATTTATCTTGGATTCTACAGGTCACCTGAGCCAGGTGTGCTTTCAAGAACTACTCCGAGTGAGTCAAAATCCAGCTCAATCAAAAGCAACAGCCAAGGGAAACTGACCAGAAAGTGAGTAGTGTTGTTAGCATTTAACCTACGTATCTATGTCTAGTGCTAGACTGCTAGATTGTTTTCTCTTTTTCCTGTCATACGTTTTTTGGTTCTCAGTCCATCTTTTGTCATTTTGAAAGGGATGTACGGCTGCACAAACTTGTTTTTGAGGATGATATACTGCCAGATGGGACCGAAGTGGGATATTTTCTCGCTGGAAAGGTTAGTTCTACATGACTAATGGCTTTTCTTCATCCTGTTTGTGTAACTTTATTTACTCCAACCATTTTGTTAATGACGCAGAAAATGCTTGTTGGCTATAAGAAGGGATTTGGAATACTCTGTTCTTGTTGTGACAAAGTGGTACGCTCTCGTTAATGTCGTCAAATTTTCTTTCCTGGCATTAAGTATATGGCTCTGAATTAGCCTTTATATTTTTTATGGGATCAGGTCAGTCCTTCAACGTTTGAGGCGCATGCTGGCTGTGGAAGTCGTCGGAAACCGTAAGTTTTTTCTTGCATCCATTTCCATATTCATGCTCTAGTAGTGAAGCTACGACCAGTCTCCTTGGAAACCAATTATCAAGAACTATTCTTCCTTATCTGTCCGTGTACTGTATAGACAAAGTGCATTAACACTTTTACCCATATGTTACAAAACTGTAAATACATTAAACCTGGATACTTGAAAGCCGTTGATCCTTAAGATCGCTGATTGTGTGATTCACAGAAAAGGTTTAGAACTAACTAGTTGGTCTTCTATTGATGTTCAGGTTTCATCAAATTTATACAACCAATGGCGTATCTCTTCATGAGCTCTCAGTAGCACTAACAATGGACCAGAAGTTTTCCGTCGGTGAAAATGATGATCTTTGCAGTATCTGTAAGGATGGGGGTGAACTCTTGTGTTGTGATACCTGTCCAAGATCATATCATATAGGTTCGGAGCTTGCACTTTTCCAGTTTTCCTTATTGGGTTTCTTCTGTTGCTATATTAAAAGAGTTTTTGGAGCGTGTCAACTTGATTGATGTAGCCTACTTTTCTCTTTTGGTATTTTATCTAGTATGTGCTTATTTACCAAGCCTTCCGAGTGAGAGGTGGTCCTGCAAATATTGTGTGAATATGATGGAGAGAGAGAAGTGCGTGGAGAGCAATCCCAATGCCGTTGCAGCTGGTAGAGTTCGTGGAGTTGATGCAATAGCTCAGATAACCACAAGATGCATTCGAATTGTCAGCTCCCTTACGAGTGAGCTCCCAAGCGTATGCGTGTTATGCAGGTGAAGATCGAGCTTTTTCTATTTATATCAAGTATATGGTGGTTACCTTTTTGTAGTTTAATGAGGTCTTATTGTTTTATTTCATATTTCTCATTCATATGGCTTATAGTTTTTTATTTAGGAACTTGAATTTGTTAAGTTCAGAAGATGATTTTCTGCTAACTGAAACCATTTCCTTCTGAGCTTGATCTTTACTTAATTGTTTTTGCTTTTGCAGAGGCCATAGTTTTTGCAGGTTGGGCTTTAATGCTCGCACTGTGATAATATGTGATCAGGTATCTTGTTAATCATTGCTGTATTGTGACATCTGTCTCTTAAATCTGCATTTGGTTTTCACCATTTTCAATTTCTATGATTCCTTCTCAGTGTGAAAAGGAGTTCCATGTTGGCTGTTTGAAAGAACATAATATTGCTGATCTCAAGGTGCTCTACCTCTTTGGCTCTTTCTTTCTCTCTCTCTGGTGATAGCTCATTAGCCTTATCTTTCATCATGTTTATGTCTTAACAGGAGCTACCTGAAGATAAATGGTTCTGTTCCCTCGGGTGCGAAAATATCAACACTTCATTAGACAGTTTGGTAGTTCGAGGAGAAGAGAAGCTTAGTTACAACTCTTTAAGGAAGAGGCAAAATCCTAATGAAGAAAGCTGTCCAGAGGACAATACCACTCCAGACATAAGATGGAGGGTCCTTAGTGGGAGGTTGACCTCTTCGGATGATACAGATACAAAAGCGTTACTTGGGAAGGCACTCTCCATTCTTCATGTAACTCGGCCACATTTCAAACTCGTCCATACTTTGTGCTGTTTGTCCCTTCTCTTCTCTATATAAAAGGTTTTAACTCTTTTTGTCCCTTGTAACCATGGTATGCTATAGGAGCGGTTTGATCCCATCAGTGAATCTGGGAGCAGGGGAGACCTCATTCCAGCCATGCTTTATGGGTAAGTGCAAATTTAGTAAGGTCAACCACTTTAGTGGATTATTCTGCATGCTCACTATACCAATTAGCTGATGAACCACTTTGGGTGTGGAACAGAAGGAAGTCAAAAGGCCAAGATTTCAGCGGCATGTACTGCACCATGTTGACTGTGGAGTAAGATTCTGATTTCTGGGCAGTCTATATTTTTGTGAAGCCTATTTCATATTTGTTAATTTGTGTGTTGTATTTGTCTTTCGCTGGTGCAGTGGGGTGATTGTTTCCGTGGGAATCTTTAGGGTATTTGGGTCTGAACTTGCGGAACTCCCTCTGGTTGCGACCAGCCGAGATTGTCAAGGGCAGGTAATTAGCTTTGTCGTTGAACCACGTATTCCTGTGCCTTGTGTTTGCTTTAAATGGGTTAAGAAAGTGGGAATGATGATTATGTATTATGATCTCACTGGTTAGCACTTAACAGATATCCGCGCATTATGATCTGATATGTTTTTTTCTTTGGTTTGCTCACTGTAGGGCTACTTCCAATGTCTGTTTGATTGCATCGAGAGGCTACTTGGGTCCCTGAACGTGAAACATCTCGTGCTACCAGCAGCAGATGAAGCCAAATCCATATGGACTGACAAATTCGGGTTCACCAAGATGACCGAAGAGGAGGTATATCTCTAATAATAAAGCTGTATATAACTCTTTAACTGAATCACGTCTCTGATAAACTGTGTGTTTGTTTAGATGAAAGAATACAGAAGAGACTTCTCGGTGATGGTCTTTCATGGAACATCTATGCTGAGAAAGACAGTACCTGCCATGAATAAACCTGAGGAGGACAGTATGGAGCAGTAAATCACTCTCAAGGGTGTCTTTTTTTTCTTTTCTTTTCTTTTTGAAAGCCTTTGGATCGGTTTGATGCCTTTTTTTATATTCTAGTAATTGATAAAATGCAGTAATTCGGTTAGTATTCGTGTACAGGTATTTATCCTAATGTGTTGTCTTTCTCAACAATTGAAAGAGACAACACAAAAGGTTTTTTTTAAGAGGATTTGGTTTTTGGTAGAAGAGTAGAGGAGAAAACAAGTGTGGGAAGTAAGTCTATTGGGTATATTCTTTTGGGGTTTCTTATGAATCTAATTTTTTTTTGTATATAATGCCAAGAACAATAAATATGATGAAAACGAATGTTATCACTTGAAGTCAGTCTCTTGTATCTCCCAATATAAAATCTTTGCTAGGGAGGATGGAGACAGCAACTAAAACAAGCAAACATAACAAGACAAAGAAAAGCCGAACCAGAAGTCCGTTAACCGTGGTTTAAATTCTAAGAATCAAAAACCAAATGGAAACTAAATCAAATGTAATCAAAGATTCTAGCCATGATTGGAGTTTTTGATTTGTAGATGCAAAGTTTTTTAAAGGAATGGTGCAAATAAAAGCAAGTTCTAGAAATAGAAAGGGGAAAGTAGTGGATAGACAGAACCAGGAGAATGAACCGGTTTGGTTAACAATAAAAACCGTGGAATCACATTGTAGGGCATCATCAACTTAGTGAGCGGGAAGGAGCGGCTCCAAAGAAATTCAAAACTCAAAAGAACACAACACAGCCGTTGCTCAAAATTGCATATATTCTCTCATTAATTACATCTCTGCCCCCAATCCTTTATATTCCCTTTCGCCCCCATTCTCCTTCAGAGTTCAGATTCATCTTTTCTTCTCTATTGCTCAGTTTTTTTTTTAAAGAGGATGGCTCGGATCGAATACTCTGACAAGTACTTCGATGATACTTACGAGTACAGGTAATATCAATCATCATCACTTTTGATTCTGATTCTTCAGTTTCTAATCGCGTTTAGGGCTTGATGATCTTTGTTGAATCTGGCAGGCACGTCGTACTTCCTCCAGAGGTTGCTAAGCTTCTCCCTAAGAATCGTATCCTCGCCGAAGTGAGTTACGGCTTCCTCTCTATTCCTTCTTGTTTCTTTTGTTCCTCTGCGAATTGTGATTGATTGTGATCATTTAGTTTAGTTTAGTCAGTGTGAATCATAGACTTGTTTATAGGATAGTTTCTCAGTTCCTGATTATTTGGCAGAGTGAATGGAGAGCAATAGGAGTGCAGCAAAGCCGAGGATGGGTCCATTACGCTATTCATCGCCCTGAGCCACACATCATGCTCTTCCGGAGGACTCTCAACTACCAGCCTCCAAATCCCATTCCTAAGTAGATTTTATTTGGTTTATATGTCTCGCTCGCGTAAACACACACTCTCTGTTTCATCTCTTTTTATTTTATTTGTGTTCTTGAATTCTCTCTTCGGTGGAGAATTGTTTTTTGAGTTGTAGACGAACCACTTTATCATGTTTGGCATCTTCAACTTCTACATGTGTTTAATCAGACTATCTTATTCATTAATCAGTGTGTTCATCAGACTATCTTCTTCGTTCATGCTCCTTGTTGTTTCTCATCACATTTACTAAATTTATTGAAATATACAAAAATATCCCAAAATTATTGAAAATAAGGATTAGGCACTAAACGTGCCTAAACTATACTATAACTAATATATCATGGGTTGATCTCACTAGATGTTAAACAAATGACAATTTTTTTTTCCACCAGCTCCAATTGGTAGAAAAAAAAACCATAACTCCCTGGAGTTTTCCTATGCTTGGAAGAAGAACTAGAAAAAAAAAATATAGTAAGACTTTAATTCTTCGTCGCCGTAGTAAATAAGAGAAAAAATATAATTTTTTTCTTCGTCTTAAAAAAAAAGAGTTAATTAACTGTGACATGTTTACTAAAAAAAATTCTTTTGTAGCAAAGCACTTATTAAGAAAAATAAAGAAGCTTAATACAAAGGCGAAAAAAAAAATCATAATAACTTAGTCTGGGGCATCTACTATTATACCCACAATGATTGGCCATACTATCACTATACATAATGGAAGAGAACACTATATTTTTTCTTTCTTGAAAAAAATGAACAGTATTGTTTTCACAGTTGAATTATTTTGATTTTTATCTTTTATATGGTTTTGAAAGGTTTCACATCAGCCATCGAATTGATACATGTCATTTTAATGTTTTTAGTCGTATGATTAAGAAAAACTTATATTTTTGTAATTTAAAGTCATTTAAAAAATTCAAAATATAACATATAAAAAAAATATAACTTATAAGGTTTCCTCATTTTTGTAATTTAAAGTCGTTTAAAAAAATTAAGTATAACATATAAGGTTACCTCATTTTGTAATTTAAAGTCATTTTAAAAAATTCAAAATATAACCTATAAGAAAAAAATATATTTTTTATTATATGGTTAATGTGATTGTTTATTTTTTTAATAATATAAAATTAAACAAAAATTAAGAAGGATGCAAAAATTATTTTCAAATCTTTATTATTCATAATCATTAATTGTTATATATATATATGTTAATCATATTAGGTACTTTCGTAGCTTTTATTAAAGAAAAAATACATGATTCTTATATTTTAGATTAATATAATGTTTCCTAATAATTGGATTTGATTCAATATTTTTTTAATTAATTCTTAAGCTGACACGTAAGTTAAATTGACATCCTAATTAAGTGACATCTAAACAGAGTCTCTTTTTAATTAATACAAACTTAAAGTTACAACTTTTAAAATGATACTCAATTAATATATAGAGGATTGTTATAGTGGAGAAGAAAAAATATCATCTAAATAAGTAAAGGTTTGATTTCTTTTTCAAGTAACTCTCTACCTTTCGAATACCTAACGCCTACAACAAACTATGTCAATCATATATCAGCTTAAACATTAAAGTTCGAAAACAAGCAGAGAAACATTTCATGTGTCTATACAAAACATGTACACATTCATGTCCCTCCAACAAATATTTAAATATTTTCTTTTAAAAACAAATATTTAAATACACAATTATTGAGCCCTAAACCCCACAAATACTAACTCTTATATTAAACATATACTCCCTCCGTCTCCGTATGTTTAAGGATTTTGATTTTGTTTCGAAATAAGCGATGTTTTCACAATTCTAAATGGAATTTAATGTTATTTTAAATTTTTGACCAATTATAAAATACTGCATATTTTTTTATTGATTGAATTAGTTTTATTTAATGTTATTTTATGTAACCAAAACAAATTACATAAAACTTTATATTTTTTTAATGTTTGTGCAAAAACTATAAACACCTCTTAAAATGACAAAAAAGAGAGAGTACATAGTAACTCAACAAAATTTCAGGCTTGAGTAAAATATTCAGTAGCTAGCCGTCTAGTGACAGGTAACTTCAAACCACCACATAGATTAATAATTTGATTATCATTACAAGAATATAAATGTACAGATATCTCCACCGACATATCGTCTATAGCTAAGTCGTCTTACCTAATTTTCATGGTTTTCCTTCCTTTACCAAATTTTGTATAAAATGCTTTAAAATGAAATATGGAGTGCACAAAAAGGTATTAAAAGAAAAATGTTCACACAAAGGTGAATTTACGATTTTGTTCTATACAAATTGCTGTTTCCATGTGAGATGATTGTGAGAAGTGAGCTGGACATTGTACAAATAGAGAATATATAAACACTCACCCAATACGCATATTAAATACTTCATCTGTTTCATAATATTTGATGTTTTGCTTTAGTGCACAAAGATTAAGAAAACTACATTTTTCTAAAAAAAATATTTTAAAGATATAATTTTAAAATTAGTTAACCAATTATAAAAAGACTGTAAAATCTAATTGGTTGAACAGTTTCCAATAAAATTAAAGCTAAACTTAAAATCTCAAAACTTCATGTAAATTCAAACAAAATAATCTTTCTAAAACATCATCTGTATTGAAACGGAGGAAGTAAACTAAAGTAATGTTTTTTTTTTTTCTTAAAAAATATTGATTAAATTAGGAGGCAAAAGGAGCTCTATGAGGAATGCCTTTTCGTCGCCTAGAATTTGAGGTCCTATGAGTTGGAGGATGCGTGCCTTTGTGCGTTTCTTGTTGTCTTTCTTTACGCAATCTCTCTTCTTCATCTTCCTTATTCTTCCTCATTCCTTCAACCTGACATTTCTTATGAGATCACATTTTATATATTCCTTATTCAAAATGTAGTATATACATAAACAAAAATAAAGTAACATATATATACATATAAATAACTACGTGTAGACATTTTTATTTGACTATATATGCTTGAAATTCTAATATAGCCCATCAATTTACCATACAATTAATTAAACGTTATATCATAGCTCATTTTGACGAAAAATATATTTCAAAAGATTAGATTATCCAAAATTGTGCTATAACTGAAGAGTATCCATTACATTGGTTGAATCTTTATTGATAATTATTCATCCGGGTTTTCTATACACAATAGATGTGACCATTGATAGTTGTTTTTGTCCACGATTTACCAGGCCGGTGATTAAAAAAATGCTCATGTAGAATAAAAGTGTAGGTGACATACCTTGCAACCCAAGGAACAGAAGCGAAAGGGATCAAGAAGCGTTCTGCAACAAGTCTCGCAGAAGTAGGAAATGGTTTTGGTTGTGGTGGAGGACGCGGCGCCATGAGAGGAATTCTTAGGCTGAGGTCTCTCGTTTATGAAGAGAACCCTCGCGCTATTAATGACATAAGTCTGCACTTCTCTTATGTCCAATACCTTCTCTATCTCCGATACTCTAACCACATCATGATACGACGATCTTCTTATCTGTATAATTCATCGTAAAGTTAATGTTAGAAGGATTGAAGTTAGCCAATGGTGAAGAGTGAATATATGTAATGTGGTGAAACCTGAAGGATGGGATGATCAATGTGGAGGGAGGAGCGGCAGTAGATACAAAACGGAGCGTTTTGACAAGAGAGACAGAACATGTTGCATTCATTGCGCGATGTCTCGCGGTGACGAGGGCAAATGTTGAAGAACTTTGTTCTTAAGAGACCTTCCAACCATTTCGGCTCCTCCATTTATCTCTCCTATTTATTTATTTTTTTCGTAAAAAAAGCAATGTAACATATGAAAAATGGGAAGATTGAGAGAACATTTTATGAGCAATGTAATAACTAACGAAGAGCATTGATTAGTCTTGCCATTTGAATTACCTTTGTGAAGACGATCAGGAGACCAGAGAAGAGTGCGAGAAGAGAGAGAGAGAAAGAGATGTTAAATTGTTTAATTCTAGAGAGAAAGAGAGTAGGAAATCAGATTTTAAGGCTAATAGAGAAAAATATTATTTTTTTGCTTTTTTGTTGGTAAATGAAGATTTTATTTTATTTATTCTTATTTAGGCGTGGTAGATATTCTGTATCTTTTCTATTATTTATTTTTATATTTAAAAGGAATAGTTTTTTCGGGGGAAAGGAGATAAAGGCTGTAGACAACGATATATTAGGTTAAGGTTGATTTCAAAATGTTGGATGGAGACATTGTGAAATGAGTTTGATGACATGCTTAGAAGGGCTGGGAAAATATCCAGATTCAAAAATCTAACCGAACCCAACCTCTTTTCCATCTTTAAATCTCATACAAATACTCATTCATTTCTTCCTTAAACTTTAAATTAAACTCTAAACGTAATTTTTGAATAGACCCCGTAGTCCATCAGTTTGCTTAATCACTTTGCTTGCCCTTGCAGGAGACAGAACACCTTTGTTGGATATTCAAGTGAATAATTGCAACTATTAAAGTGAAGCATTATAATTGTTTAGATGAACACATGCAACTGTTTGTGAATATAACTATTAGTGATGTACCGTTGCAACTTTTGGTGACAAACTATTGCAACTTTTGGTGACAAATCATTGCAACCGTAGATGATTAAAGCCTTTGGCGATGAACCATTGTGACTTTTGGCTAACCAATGCAACTATTGGTATTAATGATTGTAACTCTTTGTTAAATATTGAAAATATTGGTGCTAACCATTGCAATTGTTGACACTAACCATTGCAACCTATAGTACTTTATATAAGGAGTTGAGTGCATTGGCAAATCATATCTTCCTAACTTGAATCACATGAAAATCTGAAACTAATTAGTCGATAGAGAAAGAGATTCATTGTTCAATGATTATCAAAGATCTTTGAAAAAACACATATAAGCATTAAAACTCTATTTGTTATTCTTGTATCTTAGTCTAGAACAAGAATGAAACTTTGTGTGTCTTATCCTACAAAGGGATTTCGTGTAACTCAAGAGCTTGGAATATGGTCGAAATACTCTTTAAAGAAAGTGACCTCGTGCGCGATATGATTCAATCATTATCCAAGTAAATAGTTCACACCCATTCGGATTACTAATTACCACAAATTTTTAACCAACCTATAGTACTTTATATAAGGAGTTGAGTGCATTGGCAAATCATAACTTCATAACTTGAATCACATGAAAATCTGAAACTAGTTAGTCGATAGAGAAAGAGATTCATTGTTCAATGATCATCAAAGATCTTTGAAGAAACACATATAAGCATTGTTCAATGATCATCAAAGAACTATTAAAGTGAAGCATTATAATTGTTTAGATGAACACATGCAACTGTTTGTGAATATAACTATTAGTGATGTACCGTTGCAACTTTTGGTGACAAACTATTGCAACTTTTGGTGACAAATCATTGCAACCGTAGATGATTAAAGCCTTTGGCGATGAACCATTGTGACTTTTGGCTAACCAATGCAACTATTGGTATTAATGATTGTAACTCTTTGTTAAATATTGAAAATATTGGTGCTAACCATTGCAATTGTTGACACTAACCATTGCAACCTATAGTACTTTATATAAGGAGTTGAGTGCATTGGCAAATCATATCTTCCTAACTTGAATCACATGAAAATCTGAAACTAATTAGTCGATAGAGAAAGAGATTCATTGTTCAATGATTATCAAAGATCTTTGAAAAAACACATATAAGCATTAAAACTCTATTTGTTATTCTTGTATCTTAGTCTAGAACAAGAATGAAACTTTGTGTGTCTTATCCTACAAAGGGATTTCGTGTAACTCAAGAGCTTGGAATATGGTCGAAATACTCTTTAAAGAAAGTGACCTCGTGCGCGATATGATTCAATCATTATCCAAGTAAATAGTTCACACCCATTCGGATTACTAATTACCACAAATTTTTAACCAACCTATAGTACTTTATATAAGGAGTTGAGTGCATTGGCAAATCATAACTTCATAACTTGAATCACATGAAAATCTGAAACTAGTTAGTCGATAGAGAAAGAGATTCATTGTTCAATGATCATCAAAGATCTTTGAAGAAACACATATAAGCATTAAAACTCTATTTGTTATCCTTGTATCTTAGCCTAAAACAAGAATGAGACTTTGATTGTCTTATCTTACATAGGGATTTCGTGTAATCCAAGGGTTTGAAATAGGGTCGAAATATTCTTTAAGGAAAGTGACCTCGTACGCGATTCAATCATTATCCAAGTAAATAGTTCACACCCATTCGGGTTACTAACCACAAATTTTTAACCAACACCTTTGTACAAGACAAGACAGCTGAAGAACAACCTGTTTCATAAGTTTTTTCTTTTAGGAAAAAACAACCAGTTTCCCGCTAAGGCTACTTTACTATTCATTTTAAAGTATGTCTTTTTTTTTGATAATCCAGGTATCCGGACCTCTCACTTAGTCCGACTATCCCACCGCGTCCAACCGGAACTGGCGAGGAAGGTCCTGAAGGCCAAACGGAAACCATGTTAAATCCGCTGTGGCCGTGTTCGAACTCGTGATGGCGGGCACCTCAGCCAAGGTTCCTTTACCACCATGCCATGAAACCCGGTTAAGTATGTTTTCTCGTTAATATGCTTCATTAGTTTAACAACCAAACGATTGAAAATTACAACATAATAAGCAAATCACACACACTTGCACGCAAAACCAAAATTACTCCACATAACATAAACCAAGAATGAAAACAATCTCACTGAATAGGGAAGGGATTCATATGGCCTGATTATGTTGTGGCAGAACTGTGTTGTGGACCATCGTGATCCAAATATACCATATCTGATCAGCGAGGAGGGGATTTGTCACTGAAAAACTGAGCAATAACTCTGTCTTCAATAATTGCTAAACCTTGCATAAGGGTGTTTTGTACTGATGCGCAAAAGCACCCTGGGAGATGAAATATTCCATGAGAGAATCAAACGTTCCTTGCTGCATCACCCTTATCTCTAGAGGTCCAATGGTCCCATACTTTCTCCTATGTCTTCTATAAAGAGCATTAAATGATTCCTCCATCACACAGCAACACTTCACCATTACATTGTTATCAAGCTTAACAATGCAATCAATTTTTTTGGCTTTAAACTCCCAGTAAAAAACATAATGACCCGGGAAAGTGGACATATCAGATTTGCATGTGAACCCCATCAACATTAAACCTGCAGACTCAAGAACGGTTGTCACACGATTTACCGCATTTACTATGTCTTCTTCAGTTGTTTTCTCTATATGGACGCTTATAACCGTATCTTTTCTGCGTACAAATCTAAACTGAGGTGTTTTATTGTAAAATCCAGTCACCTGTAGAATATCTCCCATTCTATATCTGTATAACCCTAGAAACAATAATAACTGAAAATTATTAGTGTTTGATAATAATAGCTGAGAGATGATATTATTAAAGCATTTATATCATCAAAGTGATTTGTGACCACGGGGTCATATAAGTGCCCTAACTTGACGTCCACGAGATCAACTACTTGAGCATTGTTTCCTTCATCAACAGGAAGGAACTCAAAGTAGGACGTGTTGGGCACACATGTATAGGAAACGTCTTGTGGTTTGCACAGGGGATTCACATTGACCCCAAACAACGTTTCAGAAGCAGAATAATTCATGGAGACGAGAGGCAATTTGCTGGAGTAGAACTCCAATATTGGAATGCATTGACTCATCTGTCCAGTAACTACGCTTTGAATGAATTTGATGTTAGGCCAAAGACGTGCGATGATACCTTCCCATGATGTCTGACAGCATTCACGTTCAATCTTATCTGCCAGCTCAGCATTTGGTACTCCAAGTATGTTGGAGACAGAGTCTCTGCAACCAAGGTCGGTGATCCACTCGCTAACGTGACCAGATCGAATATCATTACACAACTCTTTCCAGTGAGTTTCAAGAAATTTGATTGCGTCGATTAACGAACAAGCAAATGGAACAAAAATACTCACAACCTCCTCTCTCTGGACAAGAGAACAAAGAAAATGACAGTAAGTACTTTGTTTGTTGTCACAACATAATAGAACTTGGTCGGGACTGGTGTAACGTTTGGATGACCAGTTCTTAAAATAATTGCTCATTAGGAAGCTTGTAATCACAGGAGCAACAGTCAGACCCGAGGGAGTTCTGGATATTGCTCTAGTGTTAAGAAACGTCATCACCTTTCCATCCTCGACGCCTTTGATATGCCTATAAATCCGAAAAAAAAGCTCATTATGATTCCTTGGGATGGAATGAACAAATTAAATGAAGAATTATTTTATGTGAAAGAGTTGCGTAGATTTTCGATAAATATCCTCTTCTGAAAGTACTTATTGTTCAAAGCGTAGATCTTTTGTTTTCCTCCGGAAGTTCCAGAACTACACACCAAAAAGTCACAAATGTCAATGTTTTTCTATTGTTTAAGAACTATTTGTATCATAAAGTAATAAAAAACTAATGTTCGTAATTTGCTTGTAGGTTTACAACGTGTATACCTTATGAAGAACTGAGTGATAGGTTCGCCCGAAATGACATTTGAGGGTTCTCCATTGGCCACACGTTCCATATAAGGCTTAACATCTTCATAGGTAACCACCGGTACGTTCTTCTTGAAAAGCTCTTTATCAGAACTCCCATGGAGAAAGCGTCTAAGATACTCTGTGTTTGCGCTACTTCTGAGTATCTCTTCCAGCATATCTTCTTGTATTTGCTTCGCATTTGAGCTCAATTTCTCTAGAGCCTTCAGCTCGGAGTTTTGATTCATGTTTGGTTTAAAGCTCTTGATGCCCCTCAAGTCAGGGTTTTATATGTAGAGCAACATATTATAAATAAACTCACTCAACTTGTTTATAAAGAAAGTATATCTAATGAGAGAAGGACGTGTTGATTTTATTTTTATAAAATAATTACACAAGTCAATGCTTAGGAAATCGTTTGAATAATTTGATAGGATCATCTTGCTGGCAAAAATATATTCAAAATATATTCATGCGAGAGAAACGAGTTGATTTTTATTTGTACAGAAGAATAACACTAGTCATTATATTCATGTATTTGTATCTAAAGAAACTGGGAGACAATGAAACGCGGGGACAATTTTGCATTATATTATCCAGTCCCATGATGCCATGTTACTATTCGTTCTTTGATTATGGAACATCTGACAGTATAATTAATAGACGAAGCTGTTTTAGGTGATTTAATCCAGTATAGATGGATGTGTTTATTTGAGAGATACATTTACTATATTACAGAGGCGAACGTAGAAAAATATCTTATATGAAGCACAATATATTTATATATAATTTATTTAAAATATTTTTATAATTTTAATACAAAAATAAAATAAATATTTAACTAATTAAATACTCTTTCCAGCTAGATTTAATCAATACAAAACAAATTAAATAAAAAGTGAGAGAAAAGTATGGTCTAACGTGAAAGTGTGTGACAACATTAACTTAATTCCAAATATGCTAGATTTACATGTTCCAAATTATCATTATAAACTTAGTATGGAGCACATGCCCCATCCTCGATACAAATAGATCCGCCCCTCCATATTACAAAGAAAGTTAAAAACAAGACACAGATTGCGAATTTCATTATTGCACAGTTAGTAAAGAAATTTCAAATGCTTCCGAAAATTACTTTGGGAATCCAAAAATTACAGCACAAGTTTTATTTCCAAGAACAATTCTGTTCATATATCAATATCCAGATATGTTTTGTGGCTAACCGATGATGATTACACCGTTTTCCAAACATTAGTTGGTAAATCATGCTCCGCCTCAGACAGAACAGTCGCTTGGAATCTCCAAAAATCATCAGTTTCTTCTATGGATTTTTAGATGTTAATCCATCAAATATGATGGAATGATGACATTTCTATGATATTTATAACATACAACTGAAATTAAAGAACTTTTATGTTTTGTGTGCATATCTTCTGGCATGAAAGTTAAGTTGGCCATAAGACATCTTTTATAAATGGTCCCATCCTGGGCCTCAAAATCCAGTCAGCTTTATATTTCAATCATTGTAATATAAGCTCTTGC